>NC_052508.1:74906209-74942288 GCF_014356525.2 Nilaparvata lugens | reverse complement strand
ATTTGGGAATGGAATAGATTTGGCCAAGCCTGTTGTTCCTTCCTAATCATATTTATATGATTTGTGATTCTGTCACGAATAAATAAATAAAATAATTTGGAGATCTAAATCATTCCCGTTCTTCGGTTGGTAATCAAAATGTTGATATGTTCCGATGTGAACAAACGAATGAACACAACCCTACTCTCTCTTATTATAAGATGTTTACGGACCACTTCCATACAGCCAAGACACTCTAAAACATCCTCCTAGTCTCATGACAGACGGTGAACCCGGCCGATACAGAATTCAATTTGGAAGCAGTTGTAATGGGTAGACTAGGGTCCGGGAACATGTCCATAATATATGATAGATAGACTTTGGATGTGTCTCAAAAACCCTTCATACACCCCTCTGCCCTTGAAAAGGGCCGTCCCCAACAAATGTGTGCCCCCTCCCACACCTTCTCGGCCCTTTCCGCACCTTCCCGCCCCTACAAGAATCGCTATTCGTTGCAAAACGATTACGTGCTTCGAATTATTATGCCTGGAGGCAACTGGGAAGGAATTGACTTACACATACTGCTGCTTCTTCTCTAGTGAAAGCAGAGTGAGAAGATATAGTGAGAAAGATACAGTGAGTAAGAAAATATAATGAGGTCCAATTTTGAGATCAATAACCTTTTAGAAGTAATTATGTAATGAACTGGTGAGAGAATCTGCAACCAACAGAAAGAATACGATCAAAACGGCAAAAGTTTATCGAAAACGAACAAGAAAGTGCACATTTTCAAAAATATTTAGAAAAAACATTGAATTCAATATCATGAAAAATGCATTTGATTATAGTGGGGTCCACGTTATAATGGCAGTGGAGAAAGATAGGAGAAAAACGTTGCCGATCCTCTGTCTTGTCAAAAGTTTATCGAAAACGAACAAGAAAGTGCACATTTTCTAAAATATTTTAAAAAAACATTGAATTCAATATCATGAAAAATTCATTTGATTATAGTGGGGTCCACGTTATAATGGCAGTGAAGAAAGATAGGAGAAAAACGTTGCCGATCCTCTGTCTTGTCAATGCCTTCTATGAGGGGTAACTGATACCGGTTTATTGATGTAATATTAACTGTTTATTCTCGTTTAAAATCATCAATTATAATTTATCAAGCAAGAAATTATATTTTTCAATGATTTCATGATGAATTTTCATTCTCAAAATCAAATATTTTGTTAATTAATTATCAATTCTACATTGTTAAAAGACGATCTGGCAACAGAGCAAAGCGAGGAAGAAATAGCTCTATCTGCTTCGTTGGATGATAGACAAGGATAGCAATACCATTGCTAATCAAACACTGCCATTATAACGTGGACCTCACTATAGTAAAAGCAAACTGAGAAGATAGACGAAGCAGGGGAAGAATAGGGGAAGACTTAACAGAAAAACATGGGTTTTCAGTCATTATCCGCCATTTTTCTCAAGAATATTACGGAGCTCCTAAAATTTTCCCAGAAATGAGACTCATGTCAGTTGATAGGGCTTATAAATAGCTATCCATGGTATAAATTTTAAGGAAATCGTTAGAGCCGTTTCGTGGAAAACGTGAAAAACATGGTTTTTTAGTAGTTATCCGCCATTTTTTCCGCCATCTTGAATTGAATTTTATTGAATTTCTTATTGTTAGATCCTCATGGTATGAGGACCTCAAGTTTGAAATTTCAAGTCAATCGGTTGATTAGGAATGGAGTTATCGTGTTCACACACACACACACAGACCAACACCCAAAAATCATGTTTTTGGACTCAGGGGACCTTGAAACGTATAGAAAACTTTAAATTGGGTACCTTAATTGTTTTGGAAAGCTGTACTTTCCTTACCTATGGTAATAGGGCAAGGAAAGTAAAAAATTACGGTGGGAGGGAGAGGCCAAATGAGTGGGAAAGGACAAGAATGGGAAATAGAGAAAGCTGAAGATTTTTATGAAATGAAAATGAAGTGAAAATGATTAAGGACTGAAATGTCTGTGAAGTGAACAAGACTTAACCCATTTCGGACTATGTGTAACCTTATTTAAATTTGGGAGAGGAATAGCACAAGGTTACCTTATTTTTTCTCTCCCTATCATTTTGATGATGTACTTATTGTATGAATCAATAAAGAATGAAGAGCCATTACACTTTCAATAAAGAGAGAAATAATATGAATTGCTCTCTTCATCTTAAGCCTGGAATGACAAAGTTAGGGCGCAGTCAATCTCTCTCACACTCAAATGTATGTGGAAAGGAAAAAGTGAATGTCGTGAATAGATAAGAAAAAGACAACGGAATGAAAAAGGAGGAAAATATGGTTAACCAAGACAAATCACCGAAGGAAAATAGGGAAAGTGGAGGATTCAGAAGAAAGGATTATAGAGAAGAAGGTAAAGGATAACACGGAGAAATAGAAGAAGGAGAATGAGCATTTGCTTTGCTTGGGGAAAGGTGAGAATTGGATAAGGAGAGAGATTGATTGATTATATGCCTTTATTAGGGCGGAGTTAGGACTCTGGTCCTCTCTGCTACACAACCCTTTACAAAAGAAGAAAAATTTACATAAGAAACAGAAAAATAGATTACATAAGAATATAAGTAAATAAAACTCTTAATCAAAATACAATTATATATATAACTAGCCGTCAGGCTCGCTTCGCTCGCCATATCCGTCTAGCCAGGGGACTCAGCCCCCTGGACCCCCGACTGGATCGTCCAAGAGTGAAATCAGCAGGCTCGCGTTGAGCATTTTTATCATATGTTAGGACGATCCAGTCGGGGGTCCAGACTAAACGTCTCGCTAAACGGATATGGCAAGCGAAGCGAGCCTGACGGCTAGTACTACAATATTCCCAGGAATAGCTCTGATTGAAGTAGCAGTGCCCAATCAATTTTTCCGCGATAAATGCATTTCAATCTTCAACTTGGTGCCAACCTAACAAAGTCAACTCAACTTAATGCCAACCTGACAAAATTGTTAATTTAGTTACCAGTTAACAACTGTTTCGAAGAGGTACTTTATCTAGATTATAGTTCTATATTAACATATGGTATGGACATTTCAATTATAATTAAGAGATTGGAATAAGAGGAATATACATGCTAAAAGACGAACTTTAAACCCTCAAAAACCACCCTTAGAGTTAACATTTCCCAACTTTGGAACTTAAGGTCCTCACGATATAAGTATCCGACACGAACAATTTCGATCTGATGCAATTCAAATGACGGCTAAAATGGCAAAAATGTTGTCAAAAACAGGGTTTTTTGCAATTTTCTCGAAAACGGCTCCAACGATTTTGATCAAATTCATACCTAAAATAGTCATTGATAAGCTCTATCAACTGCCACAAGTCCAATATCTGTGAAAATTTCAGGAGCTCCGCCCCATCAATGCAGATAGAATCCCAATTATCAGGCTTAGATACAATTGAAACAAAAAAATCAAGTGGAGTAGATGAGCATGAAAATCTCTACAATTAATGTTCAGTAACATTTTCACCTACAATTGAAAATAAGCTTTAAATTCGAGAAATGTGATTATTCAATTGCAATTATTGTTGATTCTATTAAATCATTCACTATGAAAAGATAGCAGACCTCATGTGTGTGTCTCCAGCGTTATTGCCCTGTCACCAGCTGGCTCAAATCTTCGAATAGTAGACTTGAGATGCGCGAGAACACTAGCGTCAGGTGATCAATTTTCATAACGGCAAGGAAAGTTGTGTGAGTGCGCCACACCAGATTTTTTATATATAGATAAAAGAGAATTTTAAACTTAATTTATTGATACAATTGAGAGAGTGTGAGAAAAAAGGACGAATTGTGAAAGGAGAGAAAGAGTCTGATGAGAAAGGAAAAATTGTAAGAGGAAAAGCGGCTGTGGATATTTTTGTGTCCAGTATAGTGATAGCAGAGGATATGAACGGAAGCAAAGTCGTTAGTTGTGAAGCTCGGACTCTGAAGGAAATATTAAGGTTGTGTGGTCAGGAATCATGCGGCAAGGGAAAGAAATACACTCTTCTCTGGGCTTCATCGATCATGTCTGCAAACGGATGTGCTTTACTGTATCATACGTGATCGTAAATAAACGCAATAAGTTATATTTCTGCAGAGAAGAGACCCGTTGAATTTGTAATGGGAGGAAATGCAGTGTATTAACTGTGATTATTTCACACAGATTCATCTTTTATCCATTATTCTATAATATCGGGGTCCGAGCCTCGCTCTGGAGTGTAAAAGCATAAAAAAATTTTTACGAAAGAAAGAATTATAATAACATTCATAGTTCATACAGAAATGTTCTATCTAATCACAGTAAATTGATATTAATTCCCAGAGGAATGCTAAAATCTCCCTCACAAAGGCCCGGTTGCACAAAAACCAGTTAAATATTAATCCTGATTAATTTCACGTGAACCAAATCAGAGAAAACCATTTCAGAAAGTTGGATCTACTGGAATTAATCAGGATTGAAAATAGCCCGGCTTTTTCTGCAACCGGCACTAAGTACCTGATTGAATGATAACAAAAGTTCAACAGCTGAGTCATAATTTTGACACAGTCCACCACACAGTGAACTCGCTCACTGACTTCCATCACCAACAGACGACGAAATAGTAATTATTATCAGCTGTTTTTCCAAGGATGGATAATAATTATCCTTTTAATGTCCTTCAGCGAGTTTTTCCAGGGATGAGACCTAGTGCAATCGAATCTTTATATTATAAACCTACTATATTCTGAATTTGGTGAGAATCGTTAGAGCCGTTTTCGAGATCCGGTGAATAAAAACATCTAAACATATGAACAGAAGTTGATCGTTTAATAGTATGGGATATTTCAAGTTCATTCGGGTATAAACTTGCTAAATAGATTATCTTTCGATGCTGACAAAAACTTGCGTAATCAAAACCACTACGAATATATTGAAACAATTTTTAAGCAACAAGAAGGTTTGGCAATGGAATCACCACTTCCAAGATATTTAGCAAATTTATATTGTATCTATAAAATTTATATTTGTATTGTTTATACTTAATATCAATTAAATGTGCTTCTCCAAATTATTTTGAAAAAATATTGTATATCATTGAGTAGATAAGAAAATTATGAATCTATCGATTCAATTTGGAAAACAAAATGAAATCTTGTTTTATTATTATGAATTTATTTATTCTATTCTATTTCAAGAAAGCACAGGTTATTGTATTGTCTTAATACAATAAATTGATCAAGTAGACTTGGATACACAAACACAATACACAAGCATTCTTGTAATCTTCATAGATATCTTCAAAGTAGTAAGAGTATAGTGATGTCCACGTTATAATGGCAGTATTTGATTAGCAATGGTATTGCTATCCTTGTCTATCATTCAACAAAGCGGATAGCGCTATCTCTTTCTCGCTATGCTCATAATGTCTAGTTAAATAGCTTTATTTGGAGGATTTGGGAACTGATTAGTACCCCTGATAATCGGTGCACCAGATTTAGCCTGGTTTACACCGATTTGAACTCAAATCATGTAATCTTTTAATGGTCGAACAGACGTAGTAATACTCCATTTTCTTTCTCTATTCCTCTATTTTTTATTGATTCATATTATAATGAGTACATCATCAAAATGATAGGGAGAGGAGAAATAAGGTAACCTTGTGCTATACCTCTCCCAAATTTAGATAAGGTTACACATAGTCTTGTTCCATTCGAGATATGGGCATAGAGAAGGACTCTGAGGATGCCGTGGACTGATCACGTTACAAACATTAAGGTTCTAAGGAGAATGGGGAAAGCCATTGAGAAAATCACCACTAATTAATGCAAAAAGATCCAGTATCTGGGACATGTAATGAGAAACGACGTAAGATATTCTCTATTACAGGTGATTCTCCAAGGAAAAATTTTTGGAAAGAGGGGCTCAGGTAGAAGAAGAATTTCTTGGCTAAACAACATCCGATCCTGGTGTGGAAAAAGCTCCATAGAAGTATTTCGTATTGCCGTGGATAAAGTGAAAATCTCCATGTTGATCGCCCATGTTTGAGCGGACAGGCACAATAAAAAGAAGAACACATAGTCTGAAGTAGGTTAAGTCTTCAATGAATTTCCATGGATTCACTTTTATGAATTTTCCGAGCTGCTATACTCGTTATTTCTACAAGGAAGATATATACCAGTTATTTATACATATGTGTATTTAATTTCCCAATTATATGTTATATTTCATATTCAACTTCTATTTTTCAGTAATATGTGAGTGCATTTCTATAAATGATGCATTGTTATGCAGGTGTTTTTCACGATGCATGCACACCTATAATATAAGTGCTTTATATATTTTTATATTCAATCATCCAATTATCTTTATACTGGCAGGTAACCCGTGCTCCGCGAGAGTCCATTTGAAAACTTGACAAACTAAAGACTTGAAGATTTGAAACAGGCCTATAACAATCCTCGGTTGATTAAGAATCTATATGCAAAATTTCAAGTTAATCAGTCCAGTAGTTTAAACCATAGAGAAACAATAGCGTAAGTAGATATCCCATGGTATAGGGAATTTATGTCGCAACTTTTACTGTTATCTCAAGCCGATTACTGTCGATTATTGTCAATTTTCACTGTTTTGTTGGAGTGATAGTGTATGGAAGGCACAATTTGAGAGACTACAAGCGTCACACAGCTGCATAGGAAAGAACTATGTGAACTATCGGCTTGGGATAACAGTAAAAGTTGCGACATAAACGCCCTATACCATGGGATAGGTGTTTTTTAGCATTATTTACACCGGTTTCAACTCAAATCATGTAATCTTTTAATGGTCGAACAGACCTAACACTTCATCTTCTTTCTCTATCCCTTCATTCTTTATTGATTCATACAATAAGTACATCATCAGAATGATAGGGAGAGAAAAATAAGGTAACCTTGTGCTATTCCTCTCCCAAATTTAGATAGGATTACACATAGTCTTGTTCCATTCGAGATGTGGGCATACAGAAGGATTCTGAGGATACTAATTTGAAAAAGTCTAAGAAATTGTCAAAAAACCACAGATTTATTGATACTTAGAAAGACCGGTATCAGTTAAAGTAAAAATCGCCATGTTGATCGCCCATGTTTGTAGCGGACAGGCACAATAAAAAGAGCACATAGTCTAAAGTAGGTTTAAGTCATCAATGAATTCTCATGGATTTACTTTTATGAATTTTCCGAGCTGCTATACTCTTCATTTTTGCAAGGAAGATATATACCAGTTATTTATACATATGTGTATTTAATTTCCCATAGTTATATTTCATATTCAACTTCTATTTTCCAGTAATATGTCAGTGCATTTATAAATGATGCATTAATAATAATACTGAGGGTGATACCCACATAAGCTCTTAGGCTTGTATATGGGTAATGAGTGAGAGGGATGATGATGAGAGATGACGACTATTTCTTAGGTAGTCGGGACCGTTGGCTTATCGTCTCCTCCGAAAGACGGGGTGGCCCTTTTTAGGTAGCCGGGACCAACAACTTATCGTCTCCTCCGGAAGACGGGGTAGCCGTATCTATGTGATTGTGCTGTGGTCAAAAACGTTTGCTCCGTCGAGATTCGAACTCGGGTTCTTTTGATTATTAGACCGGTGCGTTATCACTTACTCCAACGAGCCACCCGTTATTACACGATGCATGCACAGGTGCATATTATCAAAGAGAAACAATAGCGTAAGCTATTGTTACACTATTGTTTCTCTATGATATTATACAGATGCTTTATAATATATTTTTTTATACAATCATGCAATTATATTCTATATTCCATCTTCAATTTATTATCTATGTTGCAGGTAACCTGTCATCCCTCTGCATCGGCATGATGCTCGGCTGGACATCGCCAGTCCAACCACTCTTGATGTCCGAGACGCCTCCAGTCGGGAACTACTCACTGACTCGAACCGAGGTGTCCTGGATAGGATCCATGAACTTCATCGGCGGCGCAGCGGGAACCCTCTTCTGGGGCAAGGTCAGCGACGCCCTGGGCCGCAAAATGGCCGGCTGCCTGATCGCCTTCCCCTTCACCCTGGGCTGGATCCTGATGCTGGTCGGCACCGACTTTGTGTGGATCGTCGTGGCGAGGTTCGTGACTGGCGTGGGGTGCAGTGGCGCAGTCATCAACACACCCCTCTACGTCGCTGAGGTGTCGGAGGACAAACGACGGGGTGCCCTGGGGTCCTGCTTCATGATGTTCCTCAACCTGGGCGTGGTGGTCTCCTACACCATTGGATCCTTCACTAGCTACCACACCTTCACGTCCATCTGTCTCTCAGTACCAATCATCTACTTGTCTCTCTTCTTCTGGCTTCCCGAGTCTCCAGTATCTGCGTTTGTTCGAGGGAAAAAAGACGTAGCCGAAACATCCCTACTATGGTACCGAGGGAATGATTCAGTTGCAGTAGCTAAAGAAATATCCCGTCTCCAGGCGAGAGCTGATAGCATCAAGAATAACCGTGCATCGTTCCTGAGTCTGTTCTCATCAAGAGGCACCATCAAAGCTCTCATAATCGGTATCGGGTTCTCGTTTGGACAACAGTTCTGTGGAATTCTAGCTATACTCACTTACAGTGTCATGCTTTTCAAGGAAGCTGGTACTGAGCTGTCTCCATTCACCGGTGCCATCATTGTGGGACTTCTACAACTGTGTTCCTCGTTCGTATCTTCTCAACTAGTGGACAAAGCTGGGAGAAAGGTACTCCTTGTCACCTCCTACACTGTCATGTCACTAACACTCCTAGCTTTAGGACTCTACTTTGATGTGAAAACCTACGATAGGTTCGACCTCAGCGAATGGAGTACGATACCAATCTGGGCAATGTCTATCCATGTCATCTTCTACTCAATTGGAGCCGGTCCGGTTCCTTTTGTAGTCATCTCGGAAACTTTCCGGCCGGAAATCCGCGGTATCGCAGTTGCGATCGTCATGTTCTTCAGCACGACACTGTCGTTTGCGAGTGTACGACTGTTCCCGATCGTTGTGGAACTTGTGGGTCTCCACGGCTGCTTCTGGTCCTACGCTGCCTCCTGTATACTGCTAACATTTTTCACAGTTGTCCTGGTTCCCGAAACTAAAGGCCGTTCCCTGCAGGCCATCCTCAAGGAACTGGAGGGAGAAAAGCAGGAGAGTGATGCAGAGGGTGCAGATGCTGAATTGTGCACTGTTAAAAATATCAGAATTGTCAAGTCGAATAAGACAAACTCCAATGTGAGATGACATGATAAATTCCTCGATATTGTTATGATAAATCCACCGAAATTTTTGAATAGACTGTCCTTTATGATAGTTTAACGTGTATGTAAACTTTCGTGTAGGCTATTCTATAGTGAGGTCCACGTTATAATGGCAGTGTTTGATTAGCAATGGTATTGCTATCCTTAACTATCATTCAACAAAGCGGATAGCGCTATCTCTTTCTCGCTTTGCTCTATTGCCAAAAACTACACAACATCTAGAAGAAATTGAAATTAAAATATATAGTATACATGTAGACATTTGAGACTCATGAACTTTATATGTGTTGTGTATCTGTTATACGCTAAATAAATAAATTGCCAGATCGTCTTTAAACAATGTAAAATTGAAAATCAATGAAGAAAATACTTCATCCTAATTATGAAGTTATTGAAAAATATGATTTCTTGCCTAATAAAATATAATTGATTATTTTAAACGAGAATGGACCGTTAATATTGCATCAATAAACCTGTATCAGCTACCGTCTATAGAAGGCATTGAGAAGACTGAGGATCGGCAACGTTTTTCTCCAATCTTTCTCCACTGCCATTATAACGTGGACCTCACTCTAGATGTAGCGATAATTGCTCATTTCGATTTCAACTACTTCTTGACAGCTTTAATGAAATTATAGTTTCAGTATTTGAATATAAGTACTTAATAGTTCAGTGTACTCTGCAGAATAGAGTTTGAACACGAACAATGATTAATTGTAGTTTATTGCAAATTTCTTGTTAATTGAGTGCCGGTTGTACAAAATTTATTCAAATTATAACCGTGATTAATTCCACGAGAACCAATCAGAGAAGCCGTCTTTTCAAAAACGCCTTCTCTGATCGGTTCTCGTGAAATTAATCACGGTTAAGATTTAACCGGCTTTTGGGCAACCGTGCCTCAGTTTGAGTTTAAACTTAATAATTGAGCTTAAACTTATTAATTATTATTATTTGTATTGTAATTGATGAAATAATATACTGTGAAATATAAGTATATCAAGTTGCATACAGACTTATGTGCCACGAACTCACGCGTTGCACTTTTCATCAGCTGATGCTATTTTTATCATAATCTGTTTCATACAGAAACATTAATATACAGATAAAATAAGCTTATGAAAATTAAGATGTGCGTATTATCATAGAGAAACAATAGCATAAATAATCATCCCATGATATAGGGCGTTTATGTCGCAACTTTTACTGTTATCTTAAGCCGATTACTGTCGATCATTGTCGATTTTTACTGTTTTGACCGGGTAAGAGTGTATGAACGGCACAATATTGATTGATTGATTGATTGATTGAGTACTTTATTTATGTAGATTACAATATATACTGGCTTATACACTTATATACAATAGCTTACAATACAGCAAAATTATAGATGAATTTACATAATATAGACTAAGAAAATAATTATTGAACTGTATATGATATGAAAAAGTAATTTGTAATATAATAACTATAGATAATTATATTGTTATGCATCTACATAATTGACGGGGCTTGGATATATCATGTCCATTCTTCGGAGAGAATATTAAAAATATCCTCCCCACTAACTCTCTATCAATATGAGAGACTACCAGCGTCATAAAGCTTCACGGGAAAGAACTACGTGGACTATCGACTTGAGATAACAGTAAAAGTTGCGACATAAACGCCCTATACCATGGGATATCTATTTATGCTATTGTTTCTCTATGGTATTATCTGTAAGCACCTTTACTGTAAACAAAATATTGTAGACGCTCAAGCTCCTTCTGTGATAGTGTGCTATCATAAACACCTATGACGTTTGATCAATGTATTTTTTTTTGTTTTGGATAATATACTGGGTGTTTCAAAAAGAATGACCCAATTTAAACAGTTATATTTATTTTACAAAATGGTGTACACACACCAATTTTGAATTAAATTACTCACATAAGTATCAAGTTTATGATGATGTATTATAAGTGTTCTATGTGCCCTCCTTTTGAGGCTCGGACAACATCTAGACGGTAGCCGAATTCATCCCAGACTGTTCGCAAGATGTCTGTCTTCTCGGACTGGAGCTACTGCATCAGTTATCCTGGTTTTTAGCTCCTTAATATCCTTTTGAGGCTCGGACGACATCTAGACGGTAGCCAAATTCATCCCAGACTGTTCGCAAGATGTCTTCTCGGACTGTAGCTACTGCATCAGTTATCCTGGTTTTCAGCTCCTCAGTATCAAGTGCTAAGGGAGGAACAACGATGAAGATCGTGTTTATGTTTCTTATTATTTATATTCAAACTTATTCAGAATGGTTATTTGAATAATAAGAAAACAAAGATATTGTCAAATTTCACTAAAAACTTTTAGTGAAATTTGACAATATCTTTGTTTTCTTATTATGGAGAGATTTCTCAACATCACCTCAATTCTACTAATGTTATTTGAATATTCAGAATGAAGGTGAATACCGTACGACATTCATTAGTAGCCAAATAATTGTTGAGCACTGATTCTGAAAGGACATTTTAATGCTCGGACTGTAGCTACTGCATCAGTTATCCTGGTTTGCAGCTCCTCAGTATCAAGTGCTAAGGGAGGAACAGCTTTGAAGATCGTGTTTATGTTTCTTATTTATATTCAAACTTATTCAGAATGGAATGAAGGTTCAGAATGTTACGTAAATACTGGTTATTTAAATTTAAATATTTCAAACTACAAGTTTCAAATGCTCTGAAGTGGACTGCATAAAACGAATCAAATATTTGATCTGAATGATATATCCATTCACAAAAAAACCACATACATGGAACATATAGAAAATCAGAAACCTTACGACATTCATTAGAAGCCAAATAATGTTGAGCACCGATTCTGAACGGACATTTTAATGGAGTGGTCTCTAATGTGTCTAGCTGGCTTTGCACACAGAAATCACAGAGTTGCTAGAGGGGACTGTTGTGTAATTTATGGGGTCTTATCAAGTGCAGAAAGGCCAAACGGCCCTTTCAACATCCTTTTCTATCTCCTATTTATCTCTCTTCTATACTTATTTCTCTTTGTTTTTCTCACTCTATTTTCCACGAGATAAGACCTGAGAGAACCATCCTAATATCTTCCTTCTATAGTGGGGTCCACGTTATAATGGCAGTGTTTGATTAGCAATGGTGTTGCTATCCTTGTCTATCATTCAACAAAGCGGATAGCGCTATCTCTTTCTCGTTTTGCTCTGTTGTCAGATTTTTATATCTTCCTTCTATAGTGAGGTCCACGTTACAATGGCAGTGTTTGATTAGCAATGGTGTTGCTATCCTTGTCTATCATTCAACAAAGCGGATAGCGCTATCTCTTCTCGTTTTGCTCTGTTGTCAGATCGTCTTTTAACAATGTAGAGTTAACAATCAATTAACAGAATATTTCATATTAATTGTGAAAATATTGAAAAATATAATTGATTATTTTAAACGAGAATGAACAGTTAATATTACATAAAACACCTCTATGAGCTACAGTCTATAGAAGGCATTGACGAGACAAACAAAGGTTCGGCAACGTTGTTCTCCTATCTTTCTTCACTGCCATTATAACGTGGACCTCACTATACACAATTTCTCCACGTTATAATGGCAGTGTTTGATTGGCAATGGTGTTGCTATCCTTGTCTATCATTCAACAAAGCGGATAGCGCTATCTCTTTCTCGTTTTGCTCTGTTGCCAGATCGTCTTTTAACAATGTAGAATTAATAATCAATTAACAAAATATTTTATCTTAATTATGAAAATTCATTATGAAATTATTGAAAATAAAATGTCTTGCTTAATAAAATAATATCAGGGCACCGAGCTTCGCTCGTTATCTTTATCTATTGATACACAGAACACAATTCTTCAAAATGATCGTGTTTATATTTCACAGCTGGCTATACGTCAGCTTATGAATTTCGGGGATGCGATATTTTGATTTTCCACAGACCGAGTGCGTCTCATTCACTTTTTTATTATCCACAGACGACGAAAGTCTCAGCTGTTTTTCCAAGGATGAATTATCCTTTTAATGCCGTTCAGCGAGTTTTCCCAGGGATGAGACCTAGTGCAATCGAATTTTTATATCATAAACCTACTATGTTCCAAATTTCGTGAAAGTCGTTAGAGCCGTTTTCGAGATCCGTTGGACATAAATAACCAAATATAATAAATAAATATAAATGACCAAATATAAAAATATATACAGAAATTGCTCCCTTAATATAATAGGATAATTGGTTATTTTAAACGAGAATGAACAGTTAATATTACATCAATAAACCTGTATCAGCTACCGTCTATAGAAGACATGGAAAAGACAGAGGTTCAAATTCAAATTTCAAATTCAAATTTTATTTATTCATATATTTCAATAATAACAATATTCAGTGTTTACAAAAATGATACCTCACTATATAATATATGTGTCGAGGTTATCATCAAATTAATACTAATTTATGCTACAACAGATAATACAAAAATTCCAAAAATCTAAAACTATATCTATTACCCTAAGCATCACCTAGTACAAAGATACTAACCGAGGTACTATTTTCTACATATAAATTACCTTATTAAAAAGAATACTGCTTAAATCTAAATCCTACTTACAATTAGTTCCTCACTACTTTGTATCCCAATACTGAATAACCAATGTCTAATTTTTCTTTTGAACCTATTGAAATTTCCTCTCCTTTGATTTCTAATGGTATTCTATTAGATATTTTAGGCCCTAAATATCCTAGTGATCTTTGCCCAAACGCTGTATTCATTCTTGGTACTTCTTGATTGTAACGTTCTCTTATTCTAGTATTATGGCTATGATTTATGATATGGTTCCTATTTTGATGTTTTTTCATATACCCTAATAACAATAATATATACAATTGCCTAACGCTGAGTACTCTATTTTCTATAAATAATTCTACAGTTGAAAACTGGATTTCCCTGTTTCCCATTATTTTCAAAATGCGTTTTTGAGTTTTAAATAATGGATCTATAAAACTGAAGTTAGCTGCACCCCAAACTAACAGACCGTACCTTAAAAGAGATTCAACTAATGTTAAGTATACAGTTTTTAACATTTCTTTGTCTATGATACGCCTTAATTGATAGAATTTGTATATAAGCTTCCTTATTTTGGCAGTTGTATATGTTATGTGTTTGTTCCATTTCAATGAATCATCTACTATTATTCCTAAATACTTTATATTGTCAGAGCGTTCTATTAGTGGGCAATTACAATTATTGTTACAATTTCTATCACAATTATGGAGCTTCATTGTTGTCATGTGTGGTTTTGTGCTATTTGTTTATTCAAGTAAGTTACAATACATTCTGGTTTATACACGAATCTACAATAAATTACAGTACAACAGCCAATTATGCAACAAATTTCACATATTATGAAAACTTAATTACAATGAAGATTGAATGCAACATTAGAATATTGATAATATAGTATTGTAATGTAACTAAATAAATCAGCGGTCTTTCAACAATGAATAAATGATAATTTCAATGAATAAATATACACCCCACTATAAATTATATGTGTTGGGGTATAAGTAATTAGTTGCTTATTGCGTGTTACTATTTACAAACACTTCATTCACTGATATGGGATTGAAGTTTTTTATAATAAAATTAGTAAAAATTTATAATACAAACAAAATTATGGAATTAGTAGATAAATATCAATGTTCTATTAAGGATAATAATAGGAAAGTTTATTTTTAGAAAAATGAAAAACAGTAAAGAGAAGAATGAAGAATAGTTTCAATATTTACAGTCTAACTAAATTTTCACAATTTTCCACTCCAATATCAACCAACCAGGAAAATAAACTTTTCTTGAACCTGTGTCTATTGAATTCTTCCCTAATGTAACTTGGTATTGAATTGTAAATTTTTGATCCCAAATATAAGATGTAGTTTCTTTGCCCAGATGTAGTGTGGCAACGTTGTTCTCCTATCTTTCTCCACTGCCATTATAACGTGGACCTCACTATACACGATTTCTCTACCTGATCCCAAATATATGTAGTTTCTTTGCCCAGATGTAGTGTGGCAACGTTGTTCTCCTATCTTTCTTCACTGCCATTATAACGTGGACCTCACTATACACAATTTCTTTTCCTTTTTCTCTCTCGCTCTATTCTCTGCGAGATAAGACCTGAGAGATAAGTGGCAGGCAACAAAAGAGAGGAACTGTCATGACAGGACCAGATAGAAAAAAATGGAAAACTCTGGAAAACAGACAGTGGAAGAAGACAGATGCCGTCTACGAACCGGAAAAACCTGGCCCCAAAGAAAAGTGCGCCACTAGAACAAAGAAATGCCAGGCTAACACGCGATTCTTATCCGAGTTATTTGCTTGTCTAACGTTAGTCAGAGATTTATTGAATTGTCGTCGTATAATCACACAGTGAAGAATTATTCGTGAGGCACTGAGTAGACACTCGGGAAAACTAGTTCGAGAGATTTATGGAATTCCATAATCAACGACGAATGGATTTTGTGGAAGTGAGAGAGAATGCAACGAATAAGTTTCAGAAGAAATATGCGAGTAAGTTCGAAAAGATATTAGATTTTTCAGAGACCATCTGTAAGTGATAAGTGATCAATCTATTCTGTTTGTTGGCTTGGAAAACTCCAAGTGAATTGAGACTGGATATGGATTGGACACAACCCTTTACAAAAGAAGAAAAATTTACATAAGAAACAGAAAAAATAGATTACATAGAAATATAAGTAAATAAAACTCTCGATCAAAATACAATTATATATAACTAGCCGTCTCTCTAATGAGAAGCCAGAAATATATAACTATGCAGACTATAGTTCAGGGAAAAATCAGCGGAAAAAGGAGTGTTGGAAGGCGACGTGTTTCCTGGCTTAAAAATTTGAGGGATTGGTTTGACTGCAGCAGCAAAGACTTGTTTCGAGCGGCAGTGAATAAGATCCGGATTGCTGTGCTGATAGCGAATCTCCGATAGGAGAAGCACTAGAAGAAGTGGAAGACGGATGCAACCTTTCCCTTTATCTATATATATAAAAGCAAAATGGCACTCACTCACTGACTGACTGACTGACTGACTGACTCACTCACTCACTCACTCGCATAACTAAAAATCTACCGGACCAAAAACGTTCAAATTTGGTAGGTATGTTCAGTTGGCCCTTTAGAGGCGCACTAAGAAATCTTTTGGCAATATTTCAACTCAAAGGGTTGTTTTTAAGGGTTTAAAGTTCGTCTTTTAGCATGTATATTCTTCTTCTCCCAATCTCTTAATTTTATAATTGAAATTTCCATATCATAATATGTTACTATAGAACTATAATCTAGATAGAGTACCTCTTCGAAACAGTTGTTAACTGGCAACTAAATTAATAATTTTGTCAGGTTGGCATTAAGTTGAGTTGACTTTGTTAGGTTGGCACCAAGTTGAAGATTTAATGCATTTATCGCGGAAAAATTGATTGGGCACTGCTACTTCAATCCTGGGAATATTATTACTAGCCGTCAGGCTCGCTTCGCTCGCCATATCCGTTTAGCCAGACGTTTAGTCTGGACCCCCGACTGGATTGTCCTAACATATGATAAAAATGCTCAAATGAAAAATGCAGGCGAGCGAAGCGAGCCTGCTGATCTCATTCTTGGACGATCCAGTCGGGGGTCCAGGGGGCGGAGCCCCCTGGCTAGACGGATATGGCGAGCGAAGCGAGCCTGACGGCTAGTATGAATATAAAATCGCTCAAACTGTCAGGAATGATACCTAGTACTTGATGAGAGGAACAAAAATATGCCTTCACAGCATCTCATACCATACGATCAAATTATTATAAACAGATGGTAGACTGGTGACTGAAGATCAGACACAAACTTTGAAATTGTTTGATAAAGTAGATGCAATGATTATGAATACCTTAGACAAAGTTAGTAGACAGAAGGTTGGTCACTCATCTATAGTAATTTTAGTTGAAATGCAATAATTGGAGTGGGGGAACTGCAGCCGTGACATAGGCTGTAGTACAGAGAAGGCAAAATATCGCATTCTTGAAAATCATACGGTGAAGTATAGTCAAATTATATAACATAAACATTTTTAACATTCTCTGACATGCAAGCTTTCTTTTTCTGCCTTACAATAATTATCAAAACATTTAAATGATACAAGCATTTCGTCATATAAAAGCAAAAACCCCACCTCCTAACTTTCCTATTCAAACCCTCAAGGTTTCTTCATCTTCTAGGTCGTGTTTATATTTTGTAGTTTGGCTATACATCAGCTTGTGAATTTCAGGGATGAGATATGTTGATTCTCGTAGAACATGTGCTTAATACCAGTATGTGTTCAGTGCATTTATATGAACGAAATTTATCGGATTTATCGGGATCGGTTTATCGGTTTATTGCAATGCATTAATTTTTCAATATTTTTCATGCGCTAATCTGAAATTATGATAGTATAACTATCATAAAAGCGTTGTCTACTAACGCTTTTCCAGCTTATTAACTTTTTCGTGTCACGTTTTCAGATTCTTGAAAAACTTTCAACTTCATTTTATTCATACAAGTTGAATGAACTTGGAATATTTAACAACATCATTAGAATCGGTGATTCATTCGCTTTAAGTATGGAGAATTTTCAAGTTCTAGGTCAATCTTGAGGGCAATAAACATCATTTATTTGAAGATACAGTGAATAAACTGTATGCTCAGTGTGGTTACTCCATCACATTTTTACTACACGTGACGTCACGCTGGCGTTCCCCCCTCCACTTCGAATCTTACACCTGTGAGTGATCAAGCTTCTGTCTACTAACGTTGTACCTTAGATACCTACTGTAATAGAGAATAGACAAATCAAATTTTTCAGTTGCATCAGAAGCGAAAATCTCATGATATTGAGAGGTTTTCCTTCTTTTATCATTTTTTATATTTATTACATCTAATTTTAAACCTACCGGTACTACTTGATATAATATACTTGGAACTTGAACTGATTGACAATTTTTTTATTGGTCTAGTATTCATAAAATAGTATAATAGAACCTTTTTTGGAATTAATATAAAATAATAAATTGAAAACACTAAAAATAGCCGCCTGCCTCAACGATAATAGTTATTTGTGCAACTAGTGCGCAAAGTGACAGTTTGCTGCACCGAAAGAAACGTTTACGCCCGAGCCGTAGGCGAGTGCGGAATGATGGTTTCTTGAGTGCAGCAAACGAGCTTTGCGCATGTATTTCACATTAAATTTTTCCTACAGTTACCATTGAATATGAAAAGTGTCTAATTATGGGTTAAATTCCCTGAAATCCATCAAATGTTTTTCTGTGTAATTTTATTATTAATAAAAACCTTAATTTATTTAAAATTGAATAATAATAATTGAATTATAATGATTAGTAATTTAATTGAAAATTTATCTGACTGCTTGAAGGTGGTTTTTGTTATGTAAGCATTGAAATGACTATAATCAAGGCACATAATGGCAAGGCAACGCTGTTCTCCACTGCCATTATAACGTGGGCCTCACTATGAGTATTACCAACTTAATTTTGATTTCCCTGCACTGGTGCTCCATATAACCTACTAACTATTTTGCGTTGTCATGCTGCAAATCTGGAGTACGCAAAGTACTCACTTTGGGCACTAGTGCGTAAAAGTGATTCTTTGCGGCCTGCAATCAGTGCAGAAATGCTCACTTTTCAAGGTATCTGTAGGAAAAAATGTATTATTACTTTTGTAAAACAATTTTTCCCTTTTATTTTTTACTTCATTCCTTTCGAATAAATTTTCGCTATTTTCCCTTTTTTTATTAATTCTCTATCAAAATCTGATGTATTCATTTATTATTTTCTTTCAGCAAATTGTATTCGTTCTCTTTCATCTTATTCTAAAAATCTTTGAAGTGTAATATTTATTTTTCTAAGTTTATTTATCTTTTGTAACTCAGTTTTTTTTTGTAACTGATAGGCATCCGCCGAAAAAACTTCGGGTTTGGCAGGACCCTCAATTGTTTGTAATGCGATTAGAAATTTTGATTTGATTACTGGTTTCGATGTTCCACATCATGTTCAAGTTTTAAAAATTTGTGTTTTTAATATATTTTTTTATATTAATTTCAAAGAAACTTGCTGAAACAACTGTAATAAAAATGAGTGGACATTGAGGTTTCCACATTTTTTGTCTTAAAATTTCATTTAATGCTGTATCCTATTTGAGTTGATCTGCTCGCTTCAGTAGCCTACCTACTGTTCTCATGAATTTTTGTACAGAGTATAGTCGAGCCACAATGTGTGAAGATTATGTATGACTTTTTGTGTAGTTGAGAAGTTGATATTTTCAAAACTATTCATATTAGTATCATAATGGTAATTATTCATATTAAATGAAAAAGACTAAGAAATTCTTCGATGTTGTTTTTCATCACGAACTGCTTATTCGTAAAAAATGACTAGCAGTCAGATATTTTACAATAAATGAATTAATCACTCACTCACAAAAGTGACTAAGAAATTGTCGAAAAATGTTTATCAGAAATTGACAATGGTGTAATAACCGAAACCGGTCTTTCTAAGTATCAATAAATCTGTGATTTTTGACAATTTCTTAGTCTTTTTCATTCAATTTTTATTGTGTATGACTGTATGCAAACAATGTAAATAATATCCATGTACAATCATTTTAATCTGAAATTATACTATTTCTAGGAACATTGTGATTTTGGGGATGTTATATATGTGTAAATTTTTGTATTATGTTTATTTGTATTGAAACTTTTAGCAAATAAAATTTGATTTTGATCTGACTGCCATAGACCTTTCTACAACCAGCACTCATTGACATCAATCACTCTCATAAAAAATTGGAAATTTGTGAAATAGATATGAAGAAAGAATCTATAGTGGGGTAGTAATGTATTGAATGATGTACTGTGAGGTAGTCAAATTGCCTAGTACTGTTTCCTGTATTCTGATATAGTTGGTGATCATTAAATAAATTTTTGGATAAATTTCAGTTATGTAAAGAATAGATTCGATAATGGGAGCTATAGTGAGGTCCACGTTATAATGGCAGTGATTGATTAGCAATGGTATTGCTATCCTTGTCTATCATTCAACAAAGCGGATAGCGCTATCTCTTTCTCGCTTTGCTCTGTTGCCAGATTGCTTTTTAGCAATGTAGAAATATATTTGATTAACAAAATATTAAATCTTGATCATGGAAATTCATTATGAAATCATTGAAAAAATAAAATTTCTTGCTTGATAAAATATAATTGATAATTTTAAACAAGAATGGACAGTTAATATTTCATCAATAAGCCGGTATCAGTTACCCTTCATAGAAGGCCTTGACAAGACAGAGGATCGGCAACGTTGTTCTCCTATCTTTCTCCACTGCCATTATAACGTGGACCTCACTATAAATAAATAAATTTTATTCTTCAGTAAAGAAAGTGAACAAAAGTACAAACAAAAAAGAAAACATAGCTTCTATGAAATTAGAAAAATGATGTACTTACAATATATATACTGTATTCTAATAATATAATCTTCAAATTCACTGAGAAAGACACTCCCGAGAAATTTCTATGTGGGAGATGCCATCAAAGAGCAAATTGACAAACAGAGGATCGTCATCGTTGTTCTTCTATCTTTCTCTACTGCCATTATAACGTGGACCTCACTATAATATTGAAAACTTAGAAAGAGATCTATAATTATATATTGAAACGAGGAAGAGATCTATAATTAAGATTATAAACAATAATCTTCAATTATTTTTGTTTTAAACATAATACGTATGATGAGTAAAAATAAAGACTATGCTAGCAACAGAACTTAGGGTAGGGTTGCAATTGATTCAAAAGAGAAACAAATATCTAAAACTGAACTTCGATGCAAAAGTTCAAGAAATCTAAGAGCAATTATATTGAAATATACTCTGGAAGTGGAATTATAGTGAGAAAAAATAATTACCACAATATCAACTTCTCAACTACACAAAAAATGAGAAAAAATGTAATACGATGGAAGTACTTAATGATATGTTCAATGAGAAAATTAAAATAGGACTAATTGAATAAAAACACAAATATGTTGTCAAATTCTACACAGTTTTATTCGGTACACGACCATCGTTTCCTGACCACACCGGTCACATTTTCAAGTTGACTGTCAGTTAACTGAATTTCAAGGTTAAGAATGTTTCTGTATCCCTCATTCCTCAGTACAGCTGATGATGCGTTGGTTAACTACGTGAAACCATGGTTCTGTTTTAAAGTTTTCAATAAATTTTAGTGAAATTTGACAATATCTTTGTTTTCTTATAACTGAATTTCAGTCAACTTGAAAAGCGACCGGTGTGGTCACGAAACCATGGTCGTGTAAAGAATAAAACTGAGTAGGATTTGGCAACATATTTGTGTTTCTATTCGAATATGGAACGGTTCTACAATATTTACAATGACTTAGTCAAATTTTTACTTTCCTTGCCCTATTACCATAGGTAAGGAAAGTATTGCTTTCCGAAAAAAATTAAGGTACCCCAATTTCTAAATTTCTATACGTTTCAAGGTCCCCTGAGTCCAAAAAACTGGTTTTTGGGTATTGGTCTGTATGTGTGTATGTGTGTGTGTGTGTGTGTGTGTGTGTGTGTGTGTGTGTGTGTGGTGTGGTGTGTGTGTGTGTGTGTGTGTATGAGTGTATTTGCGTCTGTGTACACGATATCTCAACTCCCAATTAACGAAATGACTTGAAATTTGGAACTTAAGGTCCTTTCACTATAAGGATCCGACACGAACAATTTCGATCAAATGCAATTCAAGATGGCGGCTAAAATGGCGAAAATGTTGTCAAAAACAGGGTTTTTTTCGTGATTTTCTCGGGAACGGCTCCAACGATTTTGATCAAATTCATACCTAAAATAGTCATCAATAAGCTCTATCAACTGCCACAAGTCCCATATCTGCAAAAATTTCAGGAGCTCCGCTCCATCAATGCAGATAGATTCCCAATTATCAGGCTTCAGATATAATTGAAACAAAAAATATCAAGTGGAGTAGATTGAGCATGAAAATCTCTACAATTAATGTTCAGTAACATTTTCACCTAAAATTGAAAATAAGCTTTAAATTCGAGAAAATGTGATTATTCAATTGCAAATTATTGTTGATTCTATTAAATCATTCACTATATATGAAGAGATAGCAGACCTCATGTGTGTCTCCAGCGTTATTGCCCTGTCACCAGCTGGCTCAAATCTTTGAATAGTAGACTTGAGATGCGCGGAACACTAGCGTCAGGTGATCAATTTTCATAACGGCAAGGAAAGTTGTGTGAGTGCGCCACACCAGATTTTTAAAATAGGACTATATTGTGCTTAATTGCGGGTGAAATCCCTATTTCAAAAAAATTCCATTTGAGTCTTGAGAAAAGAACTCTCAGAATACTATAGAATAGAAGTTGGAAACATATTTGTGTTTCTATTCGAATATGGAACGGTTCTACAATATTGACAATGACTTAGTCAAATTTTTACTTTCCTTGCCCTATTACCATAGGTAAGGAAAGTATTGCTTTCCGAAAAAAATTAAGGTACCCCAATTTCTAAATTTCTATACGTTTCAAGGTCCCCTGAGTCCAAAAACTGGTTTTTGGGTATTGGTCTGTATGTGTGTGTGTGTGTGGTGTGTGTGTGGTGTGTGTGTGTGTGTTGTGTGTGTGTGGTGTGTGTGTGTGTGTGTGTGTGTGTGTGTGTGTGTGTGTGTGTGTGTGGTGTGTGTGTGTGTTGTGTGTGTGTGTGTGTATGTGTGTGTGTGTGTGTGTGTGTGTGTGTGTGTGTGTGTATGTGTGTGTGTGTGTGTGTGTGTGTTGTGTGTGTGTGTGTTGTGTGTGTGTGTGTATGAGTGTATGTGCGTCTGTGTACACGATATCTCAACTCCCAATTAACGGAATGACTTGAAATTTGGAACTTAAGGTCCTTTCACTATAAGGATCCGACACGAACAATTTCGATCAAATGCAATTCAAGATGGCGGCTAAAATGGCGAGAATGTTGTCAAAAACAGGGTTTTTCGAGATTTTCTCAAAGCCGGCTCCAACGATTTTGATCAAATTCATACCTAAAATAGTCATCAATAAGCTCTATCAACTGCCACAAGTCCCATATCTGTAAAAATGTCAGGAGCTCCACCCCATCAAGCAGATAGATTCCCAATTATCAGGCTTCAGATATAATTGAAACAAAAAATATCAAGTGGAGTAGATTGAGCATGAAAATCTCTACAATTAATGTTCAGTAACATTTTCACCTAAAATTGAAAATAAGCTTTAAATTCGAGAAAATGTGATCATTCAATTGCAAATTATTGTTGATTCTATTAAATCATCCACTATGAAGAGATAGCAGACCTCATGTGTGTCTCCAGCGTTATTGCCCTGTCACCAGCTGGCTCAAATCTTTGAATAGTAGACTCGAGATCCGCGGGAACACTAGTGTCAGGTGATCAATTTTCATAACGGTAAGGAAAGTTGTGTGAGTGCGCCACACCAGATTTTTAAAATAGGACTATATTGGACTATAGGACTATATTGTGCTTAATTGCGGGTGAAATCCCTATTTCAAAAAAATTCCATTTGAGTCTTGAGAAAAGGACTCTCAGAAAACTATAGAATAGAAGTTGGAAACAAGGAAGATTATACCGATAATCTGAAGATCTCGTTCATAATATTATTCAGGTACTGCAAAGGAATTTCAAGTATTTGAATATGAAAGATGAAGCTGGAAACTTTCAAACTTACTTTCAAAAGATTCTAATAAAATAATGGAACTCGTTGGCTGCTAATGAAACGCTGATTGGAATGCTTTGAGAATCATCACTACCAAAGTTTCCGGAGAATTCATTTGCTGAAGTAAGTTCTGAACATTGAAGTTCGAAATCAAAGGGAAAAATGACATTTTAAAAGTTCAGGAAGATCAGCTCTTCACGGAGAACTGCCACCATGCGACTTTAATCTTCAGATTCATTGCTCTTTACTTCATCTTAAATTCAAATTCTCTTCATTTCATCATGTATAGTGAGGTCCACGTTATAATGACAGTGGATAAAGATAGAGGAATAGCGATGCCGATTCTCTGCATTAATTAATTATATTTTCCTACAGTTACCTTGAAAAGTGGCCATTGCTGCACTGATTACAGAACGCAAAGAATCACTTTTCCGCTCTAGTGCGGGAAAAATTTTTCTGCACTCCAGATTTGCAACATGGCAACGCAAAATACTTAGTAGGTTATATGGAGCAACAGTGCAGCAAAATCAAAATGAAGTTGGTAACAGTGACTGCTGTGGCTGCTATAGTGAGCAGAGGTGCAACCAAGCACAACGCGCAATTATTAAGTAGATATTATAACCAAGGACAACGAGGACTTTAGGATTTCAGGATTAAGGTTTTCATCAATAATAAAATTACACAGAAAAACATTTGATACATTTCAGGCAATTTTACCCATAATTACACACTTTTCATATTCAATGGTAACTGTAGGAAAAACTTAATGTGAAATACGTGCGCAAAGTTCCTCTGCTGCACTCAACAAACCATTCCGCCCTCGCCTACGGCTCGGGCGTAAACGTTTCTTTCGGTGCAGCAAACTGTCACTTTGCGCACTAGTTGCACAAATAACTATTCTACACTGTCAAAAACATAATTGGCATCGTTGTGGACCTGGAAAAGGATAGTACCACCGGCTTTGTCGAATGATTGACAAGGATAGCAAAATCAAAGTTGATCAAATACTGTCATTATAATGTGGACCTCACTATAGTAGGCCTAGTTGAACAATAGTGAGGTCCACGTTATAATGGCAGTGTTTAATTAGCAATGGTATTGCTATCCTTGTCTATCATTCAACAAATAAGCAGATCTCTTTCTCGCTTTGCTCTGTTGCCTGATCGTCTTTCAACAATGTGGAATTGATAATTAATTAACAAAATATTGTATCTTAATTTATTATGAAGATTCATTATGAAATCATTCAAAAATACAGAGTGACACCGAATAACTGGAACTTTTGAAAACGCCATAGCCTAAAACATTAGTGGGAAGGCAAAAATGATTTTATTCAAACCAATGTAAAGTTCAAGACTAGCCATTTGAGAATTATTAATAAAATCTATCACTTTTTGACAGTTACTTCTTTAAGATGGCTTCCTCCTGAACGAATACACTCTTGAAATCTGTGTTGACGATTCCTCATTGATCGCTGCAACATCTGCGATTCCTGGTCCCATGATCTGTCCACCTGCAATTTTCTGTTTATGGAGCTATCTCAAATCAACGTTTCCACAACTTGACCAATAACTGTGGTTGAATCATAATAGACAATTCAAGATGAAATTAACATATCCCAGCTGAAATGTTGCAGCAATCGTTCAGGAATCTCAACACAGATTTCAAGAGTGTATTCGTGCAGGAGGAAGCCATCTTGAAGAAGTAGGCTAGCCTAATTGTCAATAATAAGTGATAGATGTTATTAATAATTCTCAAATGACAAGTCTTGAACTTTACATTGGTCTGAATAAAATCATTTTTGCCCTTCCCACTAATGTTTTATGGCGTTTTAAAAGTTACCGTTATTCTGTGTCACTCTTTATAACTGATTATTTTGAACAAGAATGAACAGTTAATATTACATCAATAAACCTGTATCAGCTACCGTCTATAGAAGGCATTGACAAGACAGAGGATCGGCAACGTTGTTCTCCTACCTTTCTCCACTACCATTATAATGTGGGCCTCACTGTAGGATAAGATTACTGTTATCTATCATCAATACCGTAGATAAAATCTGTGTGGTACAATCACACAACTTTCCTTGCTCATATTTGAAACTACGATCAGACTTCTGTCAGTATATTTGTATATATAATTATTGTTTTCAGAGTCGACCATAACTTTTAGGTCAATTTAAACTTGAAAGTTTTTATATTGTTTTCATTATTTTGTAGAAAAGTAGCCCATAAAGTGTTTTTACTATTAATAATTTATTATTAAGAGATAACTCGTATATCAAACACTAATATCTATGGGCATAAGATTTTAATATGTCCGCTTCAAGAGAATATAATTATACCCAATAACTTTATTTATAAATAGAATTATAGTAGCCAGCCCTTTGAAATAATTAATAAATAGATTAAGATAATAATAAGGTAGTTCAATATTGAATGAATTAACATGTACACTTATGTTGTTGTCAATCACACTTGATTATAATACATATTGTACAATGTATACATAATAATCCTTATGAAATCAAAATGCGAAAAGAGAAAAAAGATTACATGCATCTCATCCAAGAAGGCTTAAGCCTGTGTGGGGGGAGGAGTCTGTTCTTTATTCAGAGTATAAGTGTTTGTGGTTTGAGAAGGATAAGTCATTCTTGAATTTGATAATAATTAAAATTTAATGAGAGGATGATACACCTAGAGAGCATTCATGCAACCCAATTAAGAATCCGTCAATAGAAGGTATAAACAATGTATTATTGTACTTGAACACATTATAACACCGTATTTATCGAATGAATGAAATTAATCAAAAGTACAAGAAATAGTAATAATGAAGAATAAATTAATTGTAGATGAATAATTTTTGGTAACTACAACTTTCAATAAAAATAAATTGCTGACGTTCGTTAACTACCGGTACTGTAACTTCATAATTCACACAATATTGAATGCTAATAAGTTAAATTTATTGCCTATTCTTAGTATATAAAATCAAATCGTTTATTGCACAAAAAATATATACAGAATACAACAAAAAGGAAAATAACTTTGTGCTACACGTCGGCAAAAGACAACTTGTACGCCGACGTGGAGTCTTAATATAACTTATTCACTTGTACATTAATATTAATATATAAATATATAATATAGGCTTACAATAATTAACATTCAACCAACTCATTATTCCATTCTAAGAAATAACAATAATTAAAGATATACATAAAGCTGAATTTTAAATTCATACAACATTAATCAATATCAAACCAAATCATTAATTGAATAAAAATAATTTTCTTTCACCCAGGTATGGAGTTCTTTTATTTTAGGCTTCTTTATCAACCATCCTCTTGGAACTTTATTATAGAGCTTATTTCTCAAATATGAAATACTTCTACGGGATAGGGTGCTGTCAACTCTTTCAATTATAATTAAGTTTTGAGCGACTTGTCTACTTACTCTTTAAAGATTTTGCATATTTTTACTTTCCTTGCCCTCTTACCATAGGTAAGGAAAGTATTGCTTTCCGAAAAAAATTAAGGAACCCCAATAATTTCTAAATTTCTATACGTTTCAAGGTCCCCTCTGAGTCCAAAAACTGGTTTTTGGGTATTGGTCTGTATGTGTGTGTGTGTTGTGTGTGTGTGTGTGTGTGGTGTGTGTGTGTGTGTGTGTGAGTGTATGTGCGTCTGTGTACACGATATCTCATCTCCCAATTAACGGAATGACTTGAAATTTGGAACTTAAGGTCCTTTCACTATAAGGATCCGACACGAACAATTTCGATCAAATGCAATTCAAGATGGCGGCTAAAATGGCGAAATGTTGTCGAAAACAGGGTTTTTCGTGATTTTCTCGAAACGGCTCCAACGATTTTGATCAAATTCATACCTAAAATAGTCATCGATAGCTCTATCAACTGCCACAAGTCCCATATCTGTAAAAATTTCAGGAGCTCCGCCCCATCAATGCAGATAGATTCCCAATTATCAGGCTTCAGATACAATTGAAACAAAAAAAAATCAAGTAGAAAAGATTGAGCATAAAAATCTCTACAATTAATGTTCAGTAACATTTTCACCTAAAATTGAAAATAAGCTTTAAATTCGAGAAAATGTGATTATTCAATTGCAAATTAATGTTGATTCTATTAAATCATTCACTATGAAGAGATAGCAGACCTCGTGTGTGTCTCCAGCGTTATTGCCCTGTCACCAGCTGGCTCAAATATTTGAATAGTAGACTTGAGATGTGCGGGAACACTTGGGCCTTGGGCCGAAGCAGTTTCAGTAATATCCACGTGAGCAGCTGTCGGAATTGGCAATGAGTAACACTACAATACTACAATGCTCCCCCTCTATATATGCTGACATTTTGTAGTGAATTTCTTCACACAGCAGGCATTTTACGTCTACTTTTTATGAGGTTTGCCCTTTGGGTCAAACGGTCAAACGGGCAGACCCTATTTGTCTCAAGTACATAGTAAAAATCTTCTATTCCTGTATACAACTGAGAAAGCTTGCCAAGTAGGCCTATCTATAGTGAGGTGTCCACGTTATAATGGCAGTGGAGGAAGATGGGAGAACAACGTTGCTGATCCTCTGTCTTGTCAATGCCTTATAAATAGATGGTAGCTGATACAGGTTTATTGGTGTAATATTAAAACACTTTAACCGAAACACCGGTCTGTGAGACCGGAGGCACAATTATTTTTTCTATAGTGGCATAATTGTGAATCAAAAATTGCTGCCCGCTCCAATACCTTCTCCCCCACTATTCCTCTACATTCTCCAACAAGCTCGTCAGTCCCCACTCACGGTTATCAAGTAAACATCAATCTATTGAAAAACTAATTTTTGTAATTTAGAAAACGTTGGTTTAGGAAAATTGATGACAAAGGATGAGTTATCAACCATACAAGCCGCTTTGGAACTTATATCAATAGGATGCTTCACAATGAAGTGTCACAAAATAAACATTCACTTGACGTAAGGCCTCTTTCACACGATAGGAGACGTGCAACTTGAACACTGAACAGTGTTCTCGTTTTTTTGTCGAAGTACATTGAGTCAAATCGTGTCTTTCACATGGTGACTCCTATCCAGGAACCTCGTTTTGTCACGTCTTTTCCCCTCGAGGCAAGCAGAGGCAAGATCTAACAACTATGCCGACGTTTCCACAAAGTATGACTCATCACTTTTTTCTCAAAGTCTAACTTCCTTAAAAATATAGATAGAAGATTTCTGATTTCGGATTTGGATTCAGCGACCCCAAATTCTTAAAAGCGTAAGTCCCGTTTTCGAAAATATCCGAAAACAAGGAATTATGGCTGTTTTTAATAAAGCTTTCTATTATCATATAATTACGGTAAAAACGAACAGGTACTGTACTATACAGTACGTAAGTACTCTAGCTATTATAATACAACTTACACTGTATTCATGTAGGAATTTGGTAGTTATTTATCTTGATTTCTGAAAATACCCCAAAATAAGGGAGTAAGATAACTTTGAAAAACCAAGTTTTCCTGCCGATTGAAGAAACATTAAAAATTAGTCTAAGACATATTATGTCTTAGAATAAAAACGTGTAACAAATATCAGATCACTATTCAAGCTATCAAGCTTTTCATAAATTTCATAAGTTTGTGTCGACGGTATATGACATAAAAGGCAAATGCTCGCGCTTGGTCCATAGTTCTACGACTGAGGAATGAGGATTTAGGTCAGCAACTAAAATCGACAAGCCATGATTGTCAATCTTACTCATGATACAAAGCTTTGTACTATGATACATGGTTTTCATTCCGTATCATTCTTTAATGAAAATAAAACAAGATTCCGGTTTCAAAAGCATCAAAGTCGCCAGGCTGGTCTGAGCTATTCATGACTTTTTTCAGTATGCATTATCAACTCAGCAGTTCTAATACACAGACATCACTACTTGGAATGCCATGACATTTTCTATTCTTTCAATTCCTATTATTACCATAGATCGATTCAGATCAGCACAATGTTTATACTGTATGTTCATAATAGATTTTTCTGATTGTAAAAAGAAATAGTCAATAATTGCTGGGAATTTGAAGTGATATTCAACGATTTGAACCTGATAAATTGGATTGTTGAATGACAATTGAAATTCAGTGAATTTTACTGTACAACATTCCTTTTTCTCCTATTTTATTGGGTGATGAGTGGAGATGATTTATGATTTCATATTTGGATTCATCTTTTCATAGTTCAATATTTTTTTGGAAAACTAGAACTTTTAAAAATTAAAAATGTTTATGTATAAACTTCTCAGGTGTTCAAAAACTTCTTAAAACCTTTGCCTGTCCCTTTGTGAGGCAGGAGTATTATTATCTTAGTATGTACTATAAATCATATGATAATGGAAAGCTATATTAAAAACAGCTATAACTCCCTTGTTTTCGGGTATTTTTGAAAATGGGACTTACGCTTTAAAGAATTTGGGGTCGCTGAATCCAAATCCGAAATCAGAAATCTTCTATCTATATTTTTAAGGAAGTTAGACTTTGAGAAAAAGTGATGAGTCATAGGTTTGAGCAAACGTTGGCATAGTTGTTAGATCTGTCGGCTTATTCGTAAGATCCCCATGTGAAAGTACAGGAGAGCTGCAAAATATGAAATATGATCTTCCATAATATGATATTCCAGGAGCGAGGTCTCTGCCGTGTGAAACTGGCCTAATAGATGATTCCGACCACTATAGTTATTTATGAACTTTTCTTGCTAATAGAATAACTGGAGGCTGAAAACGTTTGCTCAAACAAGTTTCTTGATGAACAATGAAAAACATTATTATTTTCAATGATTACCTTTCAGTTTTGGTATAAATCCTATATTGATAGAATATTTCTCATGCTTATTGTTCTGAGTAGTAACTGATTATATCTTACACGGATTTTTGTATTGTGTGTTTTCTTACATCCAACATCATACATTTATTACATATCAATGTTTCCAATTTTTTTCTATTCTTCCATCACTTAATTTGCAACTGAAATCTATATTATTCTTCACTATAATTCAAATTTATCAATGAAAAATATTTAAATTCATATTATTAGTGGAAAATATATCAAATATAACACTTTAAGCAAGACCCGGTCTGTGAGACCGGATGTTTCGGTTTAGGTCAGTTCGGACCATGTTTCGGTTAGTTTTAACTGTTCATTACTGTTTAAAATTATCAAATATATTTTACTAAGCAATAATTATACAGTATGTTATAATAATTTCATAATTGAGATAAAATATTTTGTTAATTAATTCTACATTGTTAAGAAACGATCTGGCAACAGAGCAAAGCGAGAAAGAGAGTGCTATCCGCTTTGTTGAATGATAGACAAGGATCGCAATACCATTGCTAATCAAACACTGCCATTATAACGTGGATATGGTAGAAGAGCGGCAGAAATTGCAAAGAAATAGAAACATGAGTTATATTATGAGAAAGGAATATTCATTCACAAACTCAAAACTCATCAGTCTAGGAATACAGTACCTATTGATAATGGAAATAAGTTGATACCATATATCATTCAAATTTTGTAATGAGATTATGATAGAATCGTATAATATTTATGTATGTGCTTAATTCCAATAATATACAGTAATAATACACCACTTGTTGTTAGTATTTTTTCAGCAGGGCTGCCCACAGGAGGGGGGTTCGGATGCAGACTGCATCCATGAGATTCGTGGGGGGACTCAAAATCAGAAAACTAGGCTCAAAATAGAATCTTAAGGGGGGTCCCAAAATGACTACTGACTGAATTATTTTGTGTACCTTATAGAGAAGAAGGTGTAGGCTGAAGTTTTCCAAATTTAGGGGAAGCCTCAATGGGCTTGGGGGGGGGGGCATCCCTCGCTTAATACATTCATTTCATTTTATGTATTTATTCACAATGCAAATGACACTAATATGTAATAACATTGGTAGATAAAATAATAACGTAGTCCTTTTGTGCTATTTTTCTTCCAAATTTATTATAAATCCAAGAGAGAGAAGAAACTTGATAAGTTGAGGGAGAGTAGTGAGGAAAAGAGGGAAGAACTGTGATTTTTGTAGGGAGGAATGGGAAAGAGAATGTGATAGAAGGAATAATAAGAGAGATGAGAGAGTAGAGGAGGTTTGATGTAGAGAAGACAGGAAAGAGAAAGAGAAGGAGAAAAAGCAGTGATGGGAAAAGGCTCTGACTTCTTCAAATTGATGTTTATTCTTTAATAGGCGACAAGTCCAAGGATGAGGTTAGACTTTTTTATAAAGTTTAAGCCCAAAATAAACATGGAAACTATAAATTTTTAATTAAGTTAGACTTGCTTTAAGCCCAAAATAAACACGAGAACTATAAATTTTTAATTAAGATGGGTTGAATTAATAAATTCATTAGAAGTATTCCACTCAATTAGGTACCACTTGTAACGAATAATATTATTATGAGCTATTTTAAAAAATTGAAACTATTGAAGAAACACAAACTCTTCAATATTATAATTAATATATAGCCTATAATCTGTGAAATTCTCATGAACGTTCAAATTCAGTTCCTCTATGAATTGCCAGGACTATGAAAGAAACATGATACACAGTGATCAGAAAATAACATTCATATTGGATGAAAAAGACTAAGAAATTGTCAAATAACCACTGATTTATTGATAATTAGAAAGACCGGTTTCGGTTATTACACCATTGTCAATCTCTGATAAACTCAATAAAAAAAATAGAATAACATTCATTTCATTTTAATCCAGCTGCCTTTGTACACCTTCTACCAATAAGTTGATTCTTTATTCTTTATTTATTCATATCATCAAAATGATAGGAAGAGAAAAAATGAGGCAACCTTGTGCTATTCCTCTTCCAAATTCAGATATAAGGGCAAATTTAATAAGTGATTATACAAACATTATTGACAGTGTAATTCTTGTATGTCTCAGTGTAGGTATTGTATTGACAGTCCAATTTGTATGATTATACAAATACTAGCCGTCAGGCTCGCTTCGCTCGCCATATCCGTCTAGCCAGGGGGCTCCGCCCCCTGGACCCCCGACTGGATCGTCCGAGAATGAGATCAGCAGGCGAGCGCATTTTTATCATATGTTAGAACAATCCAGTCGGGGGACCAGACTAAACGTCTGACTAAACGGATATGGCGAGCGAAGCGAGCCTGACGGCTAGTAATATAATATTCCCAGGATTGAAGTAGCAGTGCCCAATCAGTTTTTCCGCGATAAATGCATTTAAATCTTCAACTTGGTGCCAACCTAACAAACTCAACTCAACTTAATGCCAACCTGACAAAATTATTAATTTAGTTGCCAGTTAACAACTGTTTCGAAGAGGTACTCTATCGTGATTATAGTTCTATAGTAACATATGATATGGAAATTTCAATTATAATTAAGAGATTGGGAGAAAAAGAATATACATGCTAAAAGACGAACTTTAAACCCTTAAAAACAACCCTTAGAGTTAAAATATTGCCAAAAGATTTCTTAGTGCGCCTCTAAAGGGCCAACTGAACATACCTAACAAATTTGAACGTTTTTGGTCCGGTAGATTTTTAGTTATGTGAGTGAGTGAGTTAGTGAGTGAGTGAGTGAGTGAGTCAGTCAGTCAGTCAGTGAGTGAGTGCCATTTCGCTTTTATATATATATATATATATATATATATATATATATATATATATATATATATATATATAGATTATTGACTATGTGTTATCTAAATTTGGAAGAGGAATAGCACAAGGTTACCTTATTTTTTCTCTCCCTATCATTTTGATGATGTACTTATTGTATAAATGAATAGAGAATAAATGACAGTCTAATAATACTATATTTACACTGTCAATAATATAAATAGGAATAAAAAATAAAAATCTCAGTATACTAGATTTAAAGGGTACTGTACTGAGATTTTTATTTTTATTTTTATTTCTATTTATATTACAAGAATTGTAATATGTTATATTACTTGATTCTTATTTATCTCCTTTCATTGACTTGCCTTTTATGTACCTACCTTGATTCTAATTTATCTCCTTTCATTGCCGCTGTTCTTTGCTCAAAACTTTTTATTTTTTCTTTTCATTTTTGAATTTTTCATTTGACACTTTCAATTTCAAATTACTTAGTATATGACGGTACTCGTCCCACACACAAGTCTATGACTCATGTGGGACTATACCTTTATTGCTGGGTCAGAGCACTTTGATTGGGTATTGTGTAGCTATTCATTACAATTTTATTTTTATTTATTTTTTCTAATGGAGGTTTGTATTTTTTTTAATCATGTTACTCATTTAATTTACGTTTTGCAAAATAAGACCTTCAAGACTTTGTTGATTATTGGATTCTTCTGTATGTCTATACATTTAGTCATTCAACTATAGCTATTCATGTAGTTTAGCCTAGATCAAAAAAATTGTTCTAATCATTAATCATTGTGTGCTGAATACCTCAATAAAGAATTATTGAATTGAATTGAATTGAATATTACAAGTACCTAGCCCCATACAGAAAAGAGACTGTCAATAATATTTGTATATTAACTTTTTCACCTAATACTCTATTATCATTCTATTTTATTTTTTCAAATCTTATTTCTTTCAACCACACCCTTATCCCCTATCATCCCACTGCTATCCCCTCTTTATTCTTTCACGGACACTTGGTTATTTCCCTCCAAGAACAATTGAGCCGTGAATTGCTGTGTTCAAATTTGCATTTAGATTGTTGCAGCCGCAAAATTCAAACTGCTTAAAGGTACAACAATAGAAAAACCAAGTTAGTGTTCAAGAAAAAGCTGTTCTAATAACGTTTCCACTTACCGTACTCGTCTTTCTGGATAAGAAACCAAAGGGAGAATAATTTACTTATTTATGCAATTTTTCTAGTGAAAATCTCATAATAATAGAATAGAATATACATTCTTGATAAACTAAGCTCATATTATATGATTAATTCTATTTCATTTTTTGTTTATTAAGGATTTTTCTGATTATATTTTCTGTTTTGTATACTATTTTCTTTGAAATTGTAATTGTTTTGATTGACAAGAAATAAATTGAATATAAAGAAAATAAATAAAAATCTCAGTACCCTTTTTTTGAAATATTTTATGACAACATGTTTCGGTCATTTATGCCATTTTCAAGTCTTGAAAATGGCATAAATGACCGAAACATGTTGTGATAAAATATTTAAAAAAAAGGGTACTGAGATTTTTATTTTATTTTCTTTATATTTATATTACAAGTAGCCCTATACAGGAAAGAGTTGAATAGGGTACTCTTATTTATTAATCAAGAAACACCTACATTACAAATCATAAATTCCAATCCATATAAGCATCTAAACCTTGATCAATGATCATCAGGGTGATCTCTTGAGAATTTTTTGCCTTCATTTATTTTAGTTCAGTTATTGGTTCATTTTCTGATGAGGATAATGTCCACCGTGGAGGAAAGAATACTATTCTTTTGTCTCTGATGTCCACGTAAGTGCATGGATTTTTCTACATTTCTATAAAATCACTTAAGATTGAGATATATTTTTTCTCTTGAAATTGATTACCTACTCTGCAATAATAGTATAAGGATAATGGCATCATATAGCCGAAAAATTTTGTGACTGAACAATTTTAAAAAGAGCACCTATATAGATTTCAATTTTTATTCATATTCAAGAGTAGCCCTGAAGAAAAAGGCAATAATATTAGGCTATGATAATTAAGACTTTAAATATTTCAAGCATATCTTCCAACTTTTGTAAGTAAGATGTGCCTTCACCAATTATGTAAGGAGGGGAAAGAACTATGATAACAAAAGAGAACAGAAATACTAGAACTTTATTTAATTGGTATCTTTCGGTTTACATGGTTGAAAATGATAAATTAATATTAATTTTTCCCTATTCCAAAGAGATAAAAATAAAAATATATATACAAATA
>NC_052508.1:74853659-74906109 GCF_014356525.2 Nilaparvata lugens | reverse complement strand
TTCTATTCTATTCAAATCTGAAATTATACTATTTCTAGGAACATTGTGATTTTAGGGATGTTATATATGTGTAAATTTTTGTATTATGTTTATTTGTATTGAAACTTTTAGCAAATAAAATTTGATTTTGATCTGACTGCCATTGGTCTTTCTACAACCAGCACTCATTGAAATCAACCACACTCTCATAAAGAACTTGGAGATTTGTGAGATAAATAAGGAGGAAGAATCTATAGTGAGGTCCACGTTATAATGGCAGTGTTTGATTAGCAAATATATTGCTATCCTTGTCTATCATTCATCAAAGCGGATAGCGCTATCTCTTTCTCGCTTTGCTCTGTTGCCAGATCATCTTTTATCAATGTAGAATTAATAATTATTCAACAAAAATATTTCATCTCGAATCTTAATTATGAAGATTCATTATGAAATTATTAAAAAATACAGAGTGACACAGAATAACGGGAACTTTTAAAAACGCCATAGCCTAAAACATTAGTGGGGAGGCACTACGAAAACATATCATGCAACTATAAGAGGTCCACATTATAATGGCAGTGTTTGATTAGCAATAGTGTATGATATCCTTGTCTATCATTCAACAAAGCGGATAGACCTATCTCTTTCTCGCTTTTCTCTGTTGCCACATTGTTTTTTAACAATGTAGAAATATATTTGATTAACAGAATATTAAATCTTGATTATGAAATCATTCAAAAATATATTTTCTTGCTTGATAAAATATAATTGATCATTTTAAACAAGAATAAACAGTTAATATTTCATCAATAAACCTGTATCAGCTACCATCTATAGAAGGTATTGACAAGACAGAGGATCGGCAACATTGTTCTCCTATCTTTTTCCACTGCCATTATAACGTGGACCTCACTATAAATAAATGAATAAATAAATTTTATTCTCCAGTAAAGAAAGTGAACAAAAGTACAAACAAAAAAGAAAACATAGCTTCTATGAAATTAGAAGAATGATGTACTTACAATAATATATAGGGTGATTCATAATTATGGTAAAATAATTCAATACGTGATAGTAGAGGTTAAATTCTCAACAAATTTTATTTGAAAAAAAAATGTTTGTTTACTGGTCATTAAAGAAAGTTATTGGGCATCAAACGAAGAAGTCTGTGTTTTTCTACGTAGATTTCTTGCATATTTTAACTTTTTTCTCAAAAACTACTCATACTACAGCTTCCAGACTAGTTTCATTCAATTTTTCAGACATTTTTCCATATGAATCCACCATACGTTTTTAAAAAACTAGTCCCCAAACAATTCAGCATCGGTGTATTTCACCAGAGGAAATGCGTTCCGGGCGAAATCTTTCACTCTGTATAGCTCGCTAATGAAGCGTTTATGGATATATGTTTATGAGAACATTTTTTCTTATTTTCACCTTTACTATCACGTATTAAATTATTTTACCATAATTATGAATCACCCTGTATATTCTAATAATATAATCTCTAAATTTACTGAGAAAGACACTCCCGAGGAATTTCTATGTGGGAGATACCATCAAAGAGCAATATCTTCAATTATTTTTGTTTTAAACATAATACTTATGATGAGTAAAAATAAAGACTATGCTAGCAACATAACTTAGGGTAGGGTTGTGATTGATTAAAAAGAGAAACAAATATCTAAAAATATCTAAAATCTTCGATGCAAAAGTTCAAGAAATCTAAGAGCAAATATATTAAAATATACTCTGGAAGTGAAATTATAGTGAGAAAAAATAATTACCACAATATCAACTTCTCAACTACACAAAAAATGAGAAAAAATGTAATACGATGGAAGTACTTAATGGTATGTTCAATGAGAAAATTAAAATAGGACTAATTGAATAAAAACACAAATATGTTGTCAAATTCTACACAGTTTTATTCGGTACACGACCATCGTTTCCTGACCGGTGACCGGTGACCGGTCACATTTTCGAGCTGACTGTCAGTTAACTGAATTTCAGTCAACTTGAAAAAGCGACCGGTGTGGTCACGAAACCATGGTCATGTAAAGAATAAAACTGAGTAGGATTTGGCAACATATTTGTGTTTCTATTCGAATATGGAACGGTTCTACAATATTGACAATGACTTGGTCAAATTTTTACTTTCCTTGCCCTATTACCATAGGTAAGGAAAGTATTGCTTTCCGAAAAAATTAAGGTACCCCAATTTCTAAATTTTCTATACGTTTCAAGGACCTGAGTCCAAAAAACTGGTTTTTGGGTATTGGTCTGTATGTGTGTGTGTGTGGTGTGTTGGTTGGGTGTGTGTGTGTGTGTGTGGTGGTGTGTGGTGTGGTGTGTGTGTGTGTGTGTGTGTGGTGTGTGTGTCTTTGTGTGTGTATGTGTGTGTGTGTGTGTGTGTGTGTGTGTGGTGTGTGTGTGTGTGTGTGTGTGTGTGTGTGTGTGTGTGGTGTGTGTGTGTGTGTGTGTGTGGTGTGTGTGTGTGTATGAGTGTATGTGCGTCTGTGTACACGATATCTCAACTCCCAATTAACGGAATGACTTAAGGTCCTTTCACTATAAGGATCTGACACGAACAATTTCGATCAAATGCAATTCAAGATGGCGGCTAAAATGGCGAAAATGTTGTCAAAAACAGGGTTTTTCGTGATTTTCTCGGAAACGGCTCCAACGATTTTGATCAAATTCATACCTAAAATAGTCATCAATAAGCTCTATCAACTAGTGGCTCTATGCCACTAGTCCCATATCTGTAAAAATTTCAGGAGCTCCGCCCCATCAATGCAGATAGATCCCAATTATCAGGCTTCAGATACAATTGAAACAAAAAAAAATCAGTGGAGTAGATTGAGCATGAAAATCTCTACAATTAATGTTCAGTAACATTTTCACCTAAAATTGAAAATAAGCTTTAAATTCGAGAAAATGTGATTATTCAATTGCAAATTATTGTTGATTCTATTAAATCATTCACTATGAAGAGATAGCAGACGCTCATGTGTGTCTCCAGCGTTATTGCCCTGTCACCAGCTGGTTCAAATCTTTGAATAGTAGACTTGTGATGCGCGGGAACACTAGCGTCAGGTGATCAATTTTCATAACGGCAAGGAAAGTTGTGTGAGTGCACCACACCAGATTTTTAAAATAGGACTATATTGGACTATAGGACTATATTTTTCTACTATATCTCAATATTATTATTTCTCTATACAGAAAATTTCTTAACTTAACTTATCTTTAAACAATGGCGTTTCGATCAGTATATTAGTTTTTAAAACTTTCAGTTTCTTTCTTTATCTATCCGCTCTTTCTGTCTTTTTCTCTTTCTTTGTCTATCAGTTCTTTCTGTTTTTTCTCTTTCTTATCTATCAGTTCTTTCTGTCTTTTTCTCTTTTATTTTTACAGTTTTTCATATTCTTCTAGTTTAATCAAAACATAGCAAATACAGTACGATTAAAAAAAAAATTTGTTAGTAATTTTACTTAATGAAAATACAACACTCTTACACTGCGCACGGGTCCCAAGACCTTGCAGTGTAAATTCCAAGTATAATGTAAAAAATGAATATTTTGTATTTTTTGTTCTTCATGGAAATAAATTGATTTTGATTTTGATTTGATTGATATTGTGCTCAATTGCGGGTGAAATCCCTATTTCAAAATAATTCCATTTGTGTCTTGAGAAAAGAACTCTCAGAATACTATAGAATAGAAGTTGGAAACAAGGAAGATTATATTGATAATCTGAAGATCTCATTCATAATATTAGTCAGGTACTGCAAAGGAATTCCAAGTATTTGAATATGAAAGATGAAGCTGGAAACTTTCAAACTTATTCTCAAAAGATTCTAATACAATAATGGAACTCGTTGGCTGCTAATGAAACGCCGCTGATTGGAATGCTTTGAGAATCATCACTAGCAAAGCTTCCGGAGAATTCATTTGCTGGAATAAGTTCTGAACTTTAAATTCTGAACATTGAAGTTCGAAATCAAAGGAGAAAATGACATTTTAAAAGTTCAGGAAGATCAGCTCTTCACGGAGAACTGCCATCATGCGGCTTTAATCTTCAGATTCATTGCTCTTTACCTCATCTAAAATTCAAATTCTCTTCATTTCATCATGTATAGTGAGGTCCACGTTATAATGACAGTGGATAAAGATAGAGGAATAGTGATGCCGATCCTCTGCATTAATTAATTATATTTCTACACTGTCAAAAACATAATTGGCATCGTTGTGGATAAAACGTTATAATGACAGTGGATAAAGATAGAGGAATAGCGATGCCGATTCTCTGCATTAATTAATTATATTTCTACACTGTCAAAAACATAATTGGCATCGTTGTGGACCTGGAAAAGGATAGTACCACCGCCTTTGTCGAATGATTGACAAGGATAGCAAAACCAAAGTTGATCAAATACTGTCATTATAATGTGGACCTCACTATAGTAGGCCTAGTTGAACAATAGTGTGGTCCACGATATAATGGCAGTGTTTGATTAGCAATGGTATTGCTATCCTTGTCTATCATTCCACAAAGCGGTTAGGGCTATCTCTCTCTCGCTTTGCTCTGTTGCCTGATCGTCTTTCAACAATGAGGAATTGATAATTAATTAACAAAATATTTTATCTTAATTTATTATGAAGATTCATTATGAAATTATTCAAAAATACAGAGTGACACCGAATAACGGGAACTTTTAAAACGCCATAGCCTAAAACATTAGTGGGAAGGCAAAAATGATTTTATTTGAACCAATGTAAAATTGAAGATTTGAATAAAAATTGAAAATTCAAGACTTGCCATTTGAGAATAACATCTATCACTTTTAGACAATTACTTCTTTAAGATGGCTTCCTCCTGAACGAATACAATCTTGAAATCTGTGTTGACGATTCCTTATATATGGTTCTGTTTCCAAAAAAAAAATAATTTACTGATGAATAATATAAATATTACATTAATAAACCTGTATCAACTACCGTCTATAGAAGGCATTGACAAGACAGAGTATCGGCAACGTTGTTCTCCTACCTTTCTCCACTGCCATTATAACGTGGACCTCACTGTAGTTCAACTACATGATGGAATGAAGAGAATTTGAATTTTGGATGAAGTAGAGAGCAATGAATCTGAAGATTAAAGTCTCATGGTGGCAGCTTTTAATCTCATCATATTATGATGAGATTACTACAATTTATCATCAACCGATAAGATAAAAAAATGAATAAAGGAACGAAAAGTTTGTGAAATAAAGTACGGTTCAAAAAATATATATAATTTACTGATGAATATCGATATTCATTGATGCTTTTCTAAGAGATTACTATTAATAAATTCATAAAAACTTGTAGTTAGTACCCTTTATTATTAAAAACTTTAAAATATTTCAACGACTAGTCTCGACCATAACTTAGGTCAATTCAAACTTAAAAGTTTTTATATATTATTTTGTAGAAAAGTAGCCCATAAAGTGTTTTTACTATTAATAATTTATTATTAAGAGATAACTCGTATATCAAACACTAATATCTATGGGCATAAGATTTGAAAATGTCCGCTCCAAGAGAATATATACCCAATAACTTTATTTATAAATAGAATTATAGTAGCCAGCCCTTTGAAATAATTAATACATAGATTAAGATAATAATAAGGTAGTTCAATATTGAATGAATTAACATGTACACTTATGTTGTTGTCAATCACACTTGATTATAATACATATTGTACAATGTATACATAATAATCCTTATGGAATCAAAATGTGAAAAGAGAAAAAAGATTACATGCATCTCATCCAAGAAGGCTTAAGCCTGTGTGGGGGGAGGAGTCTGTTCTTTATTTAGAGTATAAGTGTTTGTGGTTTGAGAAGGATAAGTCATTCATGAATTTGATAATAATTAAAATTTACTGAGAGGATGATACACCTAGAGAGCATTCATGCAACCCAATTAAGAATCCTTCAATAGAAGGTATAAACAATGTATTATTGTACTTGAACACATTATAACACCGTATTTATCGAATGAATGAAAATAATCGAAAGTACAAGAAATAGTAATAATGAAGAATAAATTAATTGTAGATGAATAATTTTTGGTAACTACAACTTTCAATAAAAATAAATTGCTGACGTTCGTTAACTACCGGTACGGTAACTTCATAATTCACACAATATTGAATGCTAATAAATTAGATTTATTGCCTATTCTTAGTAAATCAAATCAAATCGTTTATTGCACAAAAAATATATACAGAATACAACAAAAAGGAAAACAACTTTGTGCTACACGTCGGCAAAAGAAAACTTGTACGCCGACGTGGAGTCTTAATATAACTTATTCACTTGTACATTAATATTAATTTATATAAAATATTATAATATAGGCTTACAATAATTAACATTCAACCAACTCATTATTCCATTCTAAGAAATAAAAATAATTAAAGATATACATAAAGCTGAATTTTAAATTCATACAACATTAATCAATATCAAACCAAATCATTAATTGGATAAAAATAATTTTCTTTCACCCAGGTATGGAGTTATTTTATTTTAGGCTTCTTTATCAACCATCCTCTTGGAACTTTATTATAGAGCTTATTCATCGAATATGAAATACTTCTACGGGATAGGGTGCTGTCAACTCTTTCAATTATGATTAAGTTTTGAGCGACTTGTCTACTTACTCTTTGAAGATTTTGCATATTTCTACTTTCCTTGCCCTATTACCATAGGTAAGGAAAGTATTGCTTTCCGAAAAAATTTGAGGTACCCCAATTAGGAAATTTCTATACGTTTCAAGGTCCCCTGAGTCCAAAAAACTGGTTTTTGGGTATTGGTCTGTATGTGTGTGTGTGTGTGTGTGGTGTGTGTTGTGTGTGTGTGTGTGTGTGTGTGTGTGGTTGTGTGTGTGTGTGTGTGTGTGTGTGTGTTGTGTGTTGTGTTGTGTGTGTGTGTGTGTGTGTGTGTGTGTGTGTGGTGTGTGTGTTGTGTGTTGTGTGTGTGTGGTGTGTTGTGTGTGTGTGTGTGTGTGTTGTGTGTGTGTGTTGTGTGTGTGTGTGTGTGTGTGGTGTGTGTGTGTGTGTGTGTGTATGAGTGTATGTGCGTCTGTGTACACGATATCTCATCTCCCAGTTAACGGAATGACTTGAAATTTGGAATTTAAGGTCCTTTCACTATAAGGATCCGACACGAACAATTTCGATCAAATGCAATTCAAGATGGCGGCTAAAATGGCGAAAATGTTGTCAAAAACAGGGTTTTTCGTGATTTTCTCGGAAACGGCTCCAACGATTTTGTTCAAATTCATACCTAAAATAGTCATCGATAAGCTCTATCAACTGCCACAAGTCCCATATCTGTAAAAATTTCAGGAGCTCCGCTCCATCAATGCAGATAGATTCCCAATTATCAGGCTTTAGATACAATTGAAACAAAAAATATCAAGTGGAGTAGATTGAGCATGAAAATCTCTACAATTAATGTTCAGTAACATTTTCACCTAAAATTGAAAATAAGCTTTAAATTCGAGAAAATGTGATTATTCAATTGCAAATTAATGTTGATTCTATTAAATCATTCACTATGAAGAGATAGCAGGCCTCATGTGTGTCTCCAGCGTTATTGCCCTGTCACCAGCTGGCTCAAATATTTGAATAGTAGACTTGAGATGCGCGGGAACACTAGCGTCAGTGTTCAATTTTCATAACGGCAAGGAAAGTTGGGTGAGTGCGCCACACCAGATTTTTTCAAATAAGTGATATTTTTAACAACATCCCAGTGCTTTCATTATGGATGGATATCACAATATCTCACAAGCAACAGTATCTGAAATAACAACTACATGAATTGGACACAAATCATGAAGTGTAAACATAACCTATTTTTGGACAATTTCTATCTAAATTTTCTAACTATCCAATCTATATAATAAGAGAGAGTAGGGTTGTGTTTGTTCGTTTGTTCGCATCAAAACATGTCAACTTGTGGATTGCATACTGGAAAAACGGGAATGATTTAGATCTCCAAATTTTGAACATAGATTCTAAAAATATCAATCTCGTGCACCAGGAAGCCCAAATTTCAATTTTCCTTCTAGATTTTTCAGAATTAATGTTCAAATTCATCTATGCTACCGTAGGCTACAATTAATTATCAATTAATTACAATTAATTATTTTTTGAAGGAATTTGTTTTCATTACTATTGAACTTGGATTTTATCAAATAATTATTTTTAATGTAAAATTTTGCCACCAGTACAAATGAATTGGACATAGTCTTTATGCTGTAGGCCTATAATTGAATTTCATAACAAAAACATGAATAGATCACAATAAAATAAGAAATAATTTATATTCTTCAGTTATAATGTACCATCAGACACGAATTCCCAGTGAAACGAGTATTTTAGGTATTTTGTTTGGAATGGGAAAACAAAGGCTGCCTGATTCAAATTGAGGAGGATCCTAATCGAACTAAAATTTATTGATGTATGGAAAAATCAATATGATTCTGTGAGGTTTCCAAGTATTATGTATTCTTCAGTTCTCTATACTAGCCCATAATAAAGGAAAGAACTGGCTTATACACGTAAGGAATAGGGAATTATGTTTGACGCATCATCACGTCTGAAAATACTCAACTGATTAATTTGAAATTTTGCATATTATAGACTCTTCATTAACCGAGGATGGTATGGGTCTTTTTCAAATTTCGATTTTTTATTACGTCAAGTTTTCATTTTGCAGTTTTAAAATAGACCCTTGCGAAGCACGGGTTACCTACTAGTTATTCATAATTGAGAATGATATTGTATATATCAATGTATAAATAAATAAAAATTAAATATAATTAAATTAATAAATATTCTGCGAAGAATATATGAAAACGTTCTTATGTGCTTAAGAACTTCCATTGAAATGAATTTTGTGATATAGCTGGAGTTGAGAAGCTAAAATAGATTCTCTACACAGCACTTTATCAAGCACAAGGCAAATGCATAAGAGATCAAGTAGGCCTAGCCCACCTACCACATAACATGGAGGCCTGAGTGACTTTATTTTTCAAAGGATCAAAGTATACCTACCTTGGGCCGAAGTAGCTTCAGTAATATCCACTTCAGCAGCTGTCAGAATTGGCAATGAGTAACACTACAATGCTCCCCATTCAATAAAAGCTGACATTTTGTAGTGAATTTCTTCACACAGCAGGCATTTTACGTCTACTTTTTATGAGGTTTGCCCTTTGGGTCAAACGGTCAAACGAGCCCTATTTGCCCTATTTGTCTCAAGTACATAGTAAAAATCTTCTATTCCTGTATACAACTGAGAAAGCTTGCCAAGTAGGCCAATCTATGGTGAGGTGTCCACGTTATAATGGCAGTGGAGAAAGATAGGAGAACAACGTTGCCGATCCTCCGTCGTGTCAATGCCTTCTATAGACGGTAGCTGATACAGGTTTATTGGTGTAATATTAAAACACTTTAACCGAAACACCGGTCTGTGAGATCGGAGGCACAAATATTTTTTCTATAGTGGCATAATTGTGAATCAAAAATTGCTGCCCGCTCTAATACCTTCTCCCCCACTATTCCTCAACATTCTCCAACAATGCTCATCAATCCCCAACTCACGGTTATCAAGTAAACATCATCTATTGGAAACATACCGGTCTCAGATACCGGATCTTTCGGATAACGTTTATTTTTTACCGGTCGAGAATACCGGATGTTTCGACTCGGTAACAGATATTTTGAGCATTCAATTTTTTTCTAATGTTTTACTCCTCATTATTTCGGTATTTTATTGACATGTTTTATTTGAAAAACTAATTTTTATAATTTAGAAAACGTTGGTTTAGGAAAATTGATGACAAAGGATGAGTTATCAACCATACAAGCCCCAGCCTTTGGAACATTATACGATGCTTCACAATGAAGTGTCACAAAATATACATTCACTTGACGTAATAGATGATTCTGACCACTATAGTTATTTATGAACTTTTCTTGCTAATAGAATAACTGGAGGCTGAAAACGTTTGCTCAAACAAGTTTCTTGGTAACAATGAAAAACATTATTATTTTCAATGATTACCTTTCAGTTTTGGTATAAATCCTATATTGATAGAATATTTCTCATGATTATTGTTCTGAGTAGTAACTGATAGTATCTTACACGGATTTTTGTATTGTGTGTTTTCTTACATCCAACATCATACATTTATTACATTTATCAATGTTTCCAATTTTTTTTCTATTCTTCCATCACTTAATTTGCAACTGAAATCTATATTATTCTTTACTATAATTCAAATTTATCAATGAAAAATATTTAAATTCATATTCAGTGGAAAATATATAAAATATAACACTTTAAGCAAGACCCGGTCTGTGAGACCGGATGTTTCGGTTTAGGTCAGTTCGGACCATGTTTCGGTTAGTTTTAACTGTTCATTACTGTTTAAAATTATCAAATATATTTTACTAAGCAATAAATTATACAGTATGTTATAATAATTTCATAATTGAGATAAAATATTTTGTTAATTAATTCTACATTGTTTAAAGACGATCTGGCAACAGAGCAAAGCGAGAAAGAGAGTGCTATCCGCTTTGTTGAATGATAGACAAGGATAGCAATACCATTGCTAATCAAACACTGCCATTATAACGTGGACCTCACTACCTATATATGGGAGAAGAGCGGCTGAAATAGCAAAGAAATAGAAACATGAGGTATATGAGAAAGGAATATTTATGCACAAACTCAAATAAACTCATCAGTCTAGGAATAGAGTACCTATTGATAATGGAAATAAGTTGATACCATATATCATTCAAATTTTGTAATGAGTTTATGATAGAATCGTATAATATTTATGTATGTGCTTAATTCCAATAATATACAGTAATAATACACCACTTGTTGTTAGTATTTTTTCAGCAGGGCTGCCCACAGGAGGGGGGTTCGGATGCAGACTGCATCCATGAGATTCGTGGGGGGACTCAAAATCAGAAAACTAGGCTCAAAATAGAATCTTAAGGGGGGTCCCAAAATGACTACTGACTGAATTAGTGTACCGTATAGAGAAGAAGGTGTAAGCTGGAGTTTTTCCAAATTTAGGGGAAGCCTCAATGGGCTTGGGGGGCATCCCTAAATGGATGAATACATTCATTTCATTTTATGTATTTATTTACAATGCAAATGACACTAATATGTAATAACATTGGTAGATAAAATAATAACGTAGTCCTTTTGTGCTATTTTTCTTCCAAATTTATTATAAATCCAAGAGAGAGAAGAAACTTGATAAGTTGAGGGAGAGTAGTGAGGAAAAGAGGGAAGAACTGTGATTTTTGTAGGGAGGAATGGGAAAGAGAATGTGATAGAAGGAATAATAAGAGAGATGAGAGAGTAGAGGAGATTTGATGTAGAGAAGACAGGAAAGAGAAAGAGAAGGAGAAAAAGCAGTTATGGGAAAAGGTTCTGACTTCTTCAAATTGATGTTTATTCTTTAATAGGTGACAAAAGTCCAAGGATGAGGTTAGCCTTTTTTATAAATTTTAAGCCCAAAATAAACATGGAAACTATAAATTTTCAATTAAGTTAGACTTGTTTATAAAGTTTAAGCCCAAAATAAACATGAAAACTATACATTTTTAATTAAGATGGCTTGAATTGATAAATCCATTAGAAGTATTCCACTCAATTACCACTTGTAACGAATAATATTGAGCTATTTTAAAAAATTGAAACCATTGAAGAAACACAAACTTGTTAATATTATAATTTATTAATGTATATAATCTGTGAAATTCTCATGAACGTTCAAATTCAGTACCACCTATGAATTGCCAGGACTATGAAAGAAACATGATACACAGTGATCAGAAAATAACATTCATATTGAATGAAAAAGACTAAGAAATTGTCAAAAAACCACTGATTTATTGATAATTAGAAAGACCGGTTTCGGTTATTACACCATTGTCAATCTCTGATAAACTCAATAAAAAAAATAAAATAACATTCATTTCATTTTAATCCAGCTGCCTCTGTGCACCTTACCAATAAGTTAATTCTTTATTCTTTATTTATTCATATATCATCAAAATGATAGGGAGAGAAAAAATAAGGCAACCTTGTGCTATTCCTCTTCCAAATTTAGATATAAGGGCAAATTTAATAAGTGATTATACAAACACTAGCCGTCAGGCTCGCTTCACTCGCCATATCCGTCTAGCCAGGGGGCTCCGCCCCCTGGGACCACCGTCTGGATCGTTCAGGAATGAGAGCAGCAGGCTAGCTTCGCTCGCCTCCATTTTTCATTTGAGCATTTTTATCATATGTTAGGACAATCCAGTCGGGGGTCCAGACTAAACGGATATGGCGAGCGAATCGAGCCTGACTGCTAGTAATATAATATTCCCAGGATTGAAGTAGCAGTGCCCAATAAATTTTTCCGCGATAAATGCATTTAAATCTTCAACTTGGTGCCAACCTAACAAAGTCAACTCAACTTAATGCCAACCTGACAAAATTATTAATTTAGTTGCCAGTTAACAACTGTTTCGAAGAGGTACTCTATCTAGATTATAGTTCTATAGTAACATATGATATGGAAATTCCAATTATAATTAAGAGATTGGGAGAAGAAGAATATACATGCTAAAAGACGAACTTCAAACCCTTAAAAACAACCCTTAGAGTTAAAATATTGCCAAAAGATTTCTTAGTGCGCCTCTAAAGGGCCAACTGAACATACCTACCAAATTTGAACGTTTTTGGTCCGGTAGATTTTTAGTTATGCGAGTGAGTGAGTGAGTGAGTCAGTCAGTCAGTCAGTCAGTGAGTGAGTGAGTGCCATTTCGCTTTTATTATAGATTATTGACAGTGTAATTCTTGTATGTCTCGTCAGTGTAGGTATAATACCAATACCTACAATTCAATTTTACCAAGACAGTCCAATTTGTATGATTTTACAAATATTATTGGCATTGTAATTATTTTATGTCTCAGTGTAGGTATTGTATTGACAGTCCAATTTGTATGATTATACAAATATTATTGACTATGTGTTATCTAAATTTGGAAGAGGAATACCAAAATGCTACCTTATTTTTTCTCTCCCTATCATTTTGATGATTTACTTATTGTATAAATGAATAAAGAATAAATGAAGTCTAATAATTTTATATTTACACTGTCAATAATATAAATAGGAATAAAAATTAAAATCTCAGTATACTAGATTTAAGGGTACCGTACTGAGATATTTATTTTTATTTTTATTTCTATTTATATTACAAGTAGTTATATTACTTGATTCTTATTTATCTCCTTTCATTGACTTGCCTTTTATGTACCTACCTTGATTCTTATTTATCTCCTTTCATTGCCGCTGTTCTTTGCTCAAAACTTTTTATTTTTTCTTTTCATTTTAGAATTTTTCATTTGACACTTTCAATTTCAAATTACTTAGTATATGACGGTACTCGTCCCACACAAAGTCTATGACTCATGTGGGACTATACCTTTATTGCTGGGTCAGAGCACTTTGATTGGATATTGTGTAGGCTATTCATTACATGTTTATTTTTATTTATTTTTTCTAATGGAGGTTTGTATTTTTTTTCAATCATGTTACTCATTTAATTTACGTTTTGCAAAATAAGACCTTCAAGACTTTGTTGATTATTGGATTCTTCTGTATGTCTATACATTTAGTAATTCAACTATAGCTACCTATTCATGTAGTTTAGCCTAGATCAAAAAAAAATTGTTCTAATCATTAATCATTGTGTGCTGAATACCTCATTAAAGAATTATTGAATTGAATTGAATTGAATATTACAAGTACCTAGCCCCATACAGAAAAGAGACTGTCAATAATATTTGTGTATTCACTTTTCCACCTAATTCTTCATTATTATTCTATTTTATTTTTTCAAATCTTATTTCTTTCAACCACACCCTTATCCCCTATCATCTCACTGCTCTCCCCCCCCCCCCTTATTCTTTCACGGACACTGGGCTATTTTCCTCCAAGAACAATTGAGCCGTGAATTGCTCTGTTCAAATTTGCATTTAGATTGTTGCAGCCGCACAATTTAAACTGCTGAGGTACAACAATAGAAAAACTAAGTTATTGTTTAAGAAAAAACTGTTCCAGGAACGTTTCCACCTACCGTACTCGTCTTTCTGGATAAGAAACCAAAGGGAGAATAATTTATTTATTTATTTATTTATTAGATAGAGCGAACAATGCAATAGTCGGAAAAGAAAAAACAGGCTATTGCCCAAAACTTCTTCAGTTTCCTGATTTTGTCACAAATCGTCCAAATATTATGTAGAGGTTTTGTTCACTTCAATTTCAACACCAAATCTTCAATCTGAAACTATGAATCAGAATAAAACAAAGAATTTCAAATTTAGATAGATTGATAATGAAACTTCAGTTAAAACAAAAACCAAATTTAAAATATTCACAAAATATAGAATAAAATCACTTAAATTTTGAGCTCGAAAACTTACTTATTTAGGTACTTATTTATGCAATTTTTCTAGTGAAAATCTCATAATAATAGAATAGAATATACATTCTTGATAAACTAAGCTCATGTTATATGATTAATTCTATTTCATTTTTTGTTTATTAAGGATTTTTCTGATTATATTTTCTATGATGTAGCCTATACTATTTTCTTTGAAATTGTGATTGTTTTGATTGACAAAAATAAATTTGAATAGGGTACTCTTATTTATTAATCAAGAAACATACATTACAAATCATAAATTCCAATCCATATAAGCATCTAAACCTTGATCAATGATCATCAGGGTGATCTCTTGAGAATATTTTTGCCTTCATTTATTTTAGTTCAGTTATTGGTTCATTTTCTGATGAGGATAATGTCCACCGTAGAGGAAAGAATACTATTCTTTTGCTTTTTGTGTAGTTGAGAAGTTGATAATATTGTTGTAATTATTCATATTTATTTATTTATTTATTAGAACAGTCACAAACACGATATTTGGAAAGAGAAACAGGCAATTGCCCAAAACTTCTTCAATTCCTTGATTTTGGCACATAAATAGTCCAAAGTGAGGTTAAGTTTAAAATTTCTGTTTTCACCAAAGATTAACACTCAGAGAATACGTATTCGAGATATGACTGATGAATTTTGAATTTCGAAGGGTTGATAAGAGCCGGAAATAACACTAAACAATCCGAAAGTTTCAATAATATTGAAATAAACTTGAAAATTTTGAGCAGAAAAATTAAAACTACTATCACTGCAACTATCAGCTGAGATATATTGAATGAAGAAGACTAAGAAATTGTCAAAAACCACAGATTTATTGATAAACTTTCAAATTTTTACTGATAAACTTGAGTTTATCAGAGATTGACAATGGTGTAATAACCGAAACCGGTCTTTCTAAGTATCAATGAATCTGTGGTTTTTGACAATTTCTTAGACTTTTTCATTCACTATTCTTTTGTCTCTAGAGGTAGAGAGTTAGTGGGGAGGATATTTTTAATATTCTTTCCGAAGAATGGACATTGATATGTCCAGAGCTCCGCCGCCAATTTATGTAGATGCATAACAATATGATTATTATCTATAGTTATTATATTACAAATTGCTTTTTCATATCATATACAGTTCAATAATTATTTTCTTAGTCTATATTATGTAAATTCATCTATAATTTTGCTGTATTGTAAGCTATTGTATATAAGTGTATAAGCCAGTATATTGTAATCTACATAAATAAAGTACTCAATCAATCAATCAATCAATCAATGTCCACGTAAGTCCATGGAGCTTTTTCATTTCAAAACAATCACTCAAAATTGAGATATATTTGTTCTCTTGAAATTGATTACAATCTGCAACAATAATATTAGACTATGACTATCAAGACTTCAAATATTTCAAATATATCTTCCAACTTTGAAAACAATTCGAATGTCTTCTATAGCACAATACAGGTAGGCCCACGTTATAATGGCAGTGTTTGATTAGCATTGGTATTGCAATCCTTGTTCATCATTCAACAAAGCAGATAGCGCTATCTCTTTCTCACTTTGCTCTGTTGCTAGATCGTCTTTCAATAAAGCAGAAGCTTTCTCACTTTGCTCTGTTGCTAGATCGTCTTTCAATAATGTAGAATTGATAATTAATCAACAAAATATTACATCTTAGCTATTAAAATTTCTTATGAAATTATTGAAAAATGAAATTTCCTGCTTAATAAAATATAATTGACTATTTTCAACGAGAATGAACAGTTAATACTACATCAATAAACCTGTATCAGCTACCGTCTATAGAAGGCATTGATTGACAAGACAGAGGATCAGCAACGTTTTTCTCCTATCTTTCTCCCCTGCCATTATAACGTGGGCCTCATTATAAGAACAAAAAGATTAATAATTGGATCTAGGCCACTTCAATGAAGACTCCAAGAACAAGTTACAAAATTTGTTTTAGAAAAGTGTTGTAACGGAAATGAGAAGACAAGCAGTTGAAAACAATAATAAAAACTAACAGACATCCGTTAACTGGCCTCAGCGATATTAGAATAATTCGGAGACTTTCATTAAAAGTTTGTGGGCGGACCGGATCCCAAGTTGGCGGCTGGAGTTTTCGCACCAATGCATCATAACAGGGAACACGGAGGAAATTATTTTCTGTCACATTTCATAACTTCTCCAACTTTTAAAAACGTCATACTTTACGACTTTTATGTGAAAGTGGGGAAAAAATACCAGCCGTTGAAATGTTGACGTTATGAAACTGTAAATCCAGTCGTTCTACCAGCGTAGTTTGTTCTAAAGGTGCGTACAGATATACGCGCCGCGAACATGAGCAATTCACTTTTAATCAGTTTGATCATCATCATCTTACGTACAAGGATTAGGTTAATACCTGTTCCGACTTACAAACAGCTTATTAATATCTATATTTCAATTACAAATTACGCTATAATTTATACAAGTAGTGTATTTATTGCCATCTCTTCCGTGGCCTACCAATAGATCTTTACCCTGTCGGTTTATAGTTCAATATCTGTAGAGGAAGCCTTTCTGCCAGCATTCTTTCCACATGGTCTTTCCACTGCTTCCGGTATTGTGTGACTTTCTCCAACAAGCTGTAAATTCCTAGCTCTGCTCGGATATCATCGTTTTTGATGTGGTCCCTTCTATCGCAGCCCTTGGTTCTCCGGAGGAATCGCATCTCCGCCGCCTGCACTCTACTCTCTAGGGGTTTAGTTGTAATCTGTTTGATTATATCTGTTTTTTTACAGAAACGGTAAGATACAGATATAAAAAGGTTGGCATCAGCTGATTAAAATCAGCTCATGCTCATGTTCGCGGCGCGTAAATCTGTACGCACCTTAAGATACAGACAAACAGAATTTTTGCATTTTAAAGCTGTATTTACAACAAAGTCGTAAATCTGTACGCACCTTAAGATACAGCCAAACAGAATTTTTGCATTTTAAAGCTGCGTTTACAACAAAGTTGTCAACAAAATTATTATTTTTCCGTCCTTATAGATTCTATTAGATTGAACATAACTTATCATACACATGATGTGAATATGTGTTTGTCAAGTTCCGTTTAATCTAATGGAATCTATAAGTAAGGAAAATAAACATTTTTACAAAATATACAAGGTTTCAAGGTCAACAAAAAGTGAAACATATCAATTATGAAACATTAATTGTCATTTATTTGAACAGTTTAGCAGTACAGAACAATATTTTGATCGAATCTCATAATAAAAGATTGGAAATTGATCAATCCAATAAATTCAAAATTGTAGTAGATACATTTTTTGGACTCAAAATTGTGTACGAATTATCGTCAACATTGGAAATTGATCAATCCAATAAATTCAAAATTGTAGTAGATACATTTCTTGGACTCAAAATTGTGTACGAATTATCGTTTAAGTTACGTAAGTAGCATAACCTTTAGACTGTGTATTCCAAATTAAGGTTTGAAGCAGTTTTGGGCAAATGCCTGTTGTTTTTACCTGAATTGTATTTGCATATGAATAAATAAATAAATAAAAGACACGGATTGTACCTTAACACATCATGATATAACAATATACAAAGTATCATTCTGTATTTAGGACAATGTGTAACCTTATTTAAATTTGGGGGAAAAATAGCACAAGGTTACCTAATTTTCTCTTTCCCTATCATTTTGATGATATATACTTATTGTATGAATCAATAAACAATAAATGAATAATCTATTTTAATATGAAAACATTTCATAATTTAATGAAGGAGCCAAAATAGAATTTAAAATTCAATACAAACATACAGCAAAAGTGAAAATACGAACAACTAACAAAAAACAGCCGAATTGAATACAATTTTTTATTCTTTTTTTACAATAAAGCACAGATTGGGAGGGAAAAACTAAGAAATTAAATTAAATCTAAATTAGTATTTGAAATGAAGCATCGTAGAAATGTTTTAGGGAATTAAATCAATATAGCTGTAATACTATTGATATTGATGAAAAATACTGAGATATAGCATTTATTCGAATTCTAATGAAATAGTAATTATTTACATCATTTAATTTGGATTTTTGTTTAAAAATAACTATAAATATTTATTAAAATAGTACAATATTAACATCATGATAGTTATTTATGGTATCTGGTGGAATTAATATAATTCATCAATCTAGGTAATAGCATAGAGAAACAATAGCGTAAGTATATCCCATGGTATAGGGCGTTTATGTTGCAACTTTTACTGTTATCTCAAGCCGATTACTGTCGATTTTTACTGTTTTGTTGGGGTGAGAGTGTATGAACGGCACAGTATGAGAGACTACGAGCGTCACACAGCTTCACGGCAAAGAACTACGTGGACTATCGGCTTGAAATAACAGTAAAAGTTGCGACATAAACGTCCTATACCATGGGATATCTACTTATGCTATTGTTTCTCTATGGTAATAGGTATATTACCACTATTAATACTGTATATTATCAATCAATTCAACAAATATGTCCTCTACAAACTTGAAAATATGTTATTGGTAAATTATACAAATATTATGTCACTCAATATGACCACACAACTTAATTGTATGACAACTTGCATGACTGAAAACCAAATAATTTAGACACCTAAAACTTTTAAAAATATGTTGGTAAGTTATAAAAATAGTATGTCAATCAACATGACCACACAACTTAATTGTAAGACAACTTGCATAAGTGAGAACCAAATAATTTAGACACCTAAAACTTTAAAGAAATAATTTTCACTTGGAGGCTAATCAAAATTGGCAAGAAACCGACTCAAGTGGATACCAAATGTTTAATAACTCGACTATTCATGCAAATTTCACATGAGATAGGATTGTCAATAATATATTCTACCTTATCTTCAGTCATTATATTGATGATCACTTGTTTTTTCACCGTTTTACTGGATTCCGTTAACATAATGTTGTTACTAGCTTTTTCTTCATTAGCTTGTTTCAAAATATTATTGTTTTCAGAAGAGTTTTTGACATCTTCATCTATTTTTTTCAACTTTTCTAAATCTTTATCAGTTTGCATTGAATTGTTCCTAATAACTGCTACTTTTTCTAGAGATTTATGAGTGTGTTTCTCCATATTGTTACAATTATTGACTCTCAACATATTGTTACAACTAACCTTTTCTAAATCTTTATTGGTTTGCAGTGAATTGTTCCTAATAACAGCTGAAGATTTATGAGTGTGTTTCACTATATTTTTACAACTATTGACTCCCTTGGAATCATTATTTGTGTGGATCTCCATATGACAGTTTAATCCTTGACTACTTGTGTATTTTTTTCCGCAGATTGTACAAGACAATATTTTTTTATCGTGTGCTTCCATATGATTTTTTAAAACTGCAGGAAATACAAATCGGTGGCAAACAGAGCACGGGACTCTATATTGACAGATTTTCCTATTTGTATGTCTTTCTAAAGTCTTCGAAGAAACGAAACGCTGATTGCAAACTGTACATGAGAAGGGGCTTCCTCCAGTATGCATAGCCATATGTGATTCCAAGCTGGAAGAATGAATGAATCTTTTGGCGCAAACTGTACATGAGAAGGGGCTTCCTCCAGTATGCATAGCCATATGTGATTCCAAGCTGGAAGAATGAATGAATCTTTTAGCGCAAACTGTACATGAGAAGGGACTTCCTCCAGTATGCATAGCCATATGTGATTCCAAGCTGGAAGAATGAATGAATCTTTTGGCGCAAACTGTACATGAGAAGGGGCTTCCTCCAGTATGCATAGCCATATGTGATTCCAAGCTGGAAGAATGAATGAAACTTTTGGCGCAAACTGTACATGAGAAGGGGCTTCCTCCAGTATGCATAGCCATATGTGATTCCAAGCTGGAAGAATGGGTGAATCTTTTGGCGCAAACTGTACATGAGAAGGGGCTTCCTCCAGTATGCATAGCCATATGTGATTCCAAGCTGGAAGAATGAATGAATCTTTTGGCGCAAACTGTACATGAGAAGGGACTTCCTCCAGTATGCATAGCCATATGTGATTCCAAGCTGGAAGAATGAATGAATCTTTTGGCGCAAACTGTACATGAGAAGGGGCTTCCTCCAGTATGCATAGCCATATGTGATTCCAAGCTGGAAGAATGGGTGAATCTTTTGGCGCAAACTGTACATGAGAAGGGGCTTCCTCCAGTATGCATAGCCATATGTGATTCCAAGCTGGAAGAATGAATGAAACTTTTGGCGCAAACTGTACATGAGAAGGGGCTTCCTCCAGTATGCATAGCCATATGTGATTCCAAGCTGGAAGAATGAATGAAACTTTTGGCGCAAACTGTACATGAGAAGGGGCTTCCTCCAGTATGCATAGCCATATGTGATTCCAAGCTGGAAGAATGGGTGAATCTTTTGGCGCAAACTGTACATGAGAAGGGGCTTCCTCCAGTATGCATAGCCATATGTGATTCCAAGCTGGAAGAATGAATGAATCTTTTGGCGCAAACTGTACATGAGAAGGGACTTCCTCCAGTATGCATAGCCATATGTGATTCCAAGCTGGAAGAATGAATGAATCTTTTGGCGCAAACTGTACATGAGAAGGGGCTTCCTCCAGTATGCATAGCCATATGTGATTCCAAGCTGGAAGAATGAATGAATCTTTTGGCGCAACTGTACATGAGAAGGGGCTTCCTCCAGTATGCATAGCCGCCATATGTGATTCCAAGCTGGAAGAATGAATGAATCTTTTGGCGCAAACTGTACATGAGAAGGGACTTCCTCCAGTATGCATAGCCATATGTGATTCCAAGCTGGAAGAATGAATGAATCTTTTGGCGCAAACTGTACATGAGAAGGGGCTTCCTCCAGTATGCATAGCCGCCATATGTGATTCCAAGCTGGAAGAATGAATGAATCTTTTGGCGCAAACTGTACATGAGAAGGGGCTTCCTCCAGTGTGCATAGCCGCCATATGTGATTCCAAGCTGGAAGAATGAATGAATCTTTTGGCGCAAACTGTACATGAGAAGGGGCTTCCTCCAGAATGCATAGCCATATGTGATTCTAAGCTGGAAGAATGAATGAATCTTTTGGCGCAAACTGTACATGAGAAGGGCCTTCCTCCAGTATGCATAGCCATATGTGATTCCAAGCTGGAAGAATGAATGAATCTTTTGGCGCAAACTGTACATGAGAAGGGGCTTCCTCCAGTATGCATAGCCGCCATATGTGATTCCAAGCTGGAAGAATGAATGAATCTTTTGGCGCAAACTGTACATGAGAAGGGGCTTCCTCCAGTATGCATAGCCATATGTGATTCCAAGCTGGAAGAATGAATGAATCTTTTGGCGCAAACTGTACATGAGAAGGGGCTTCCTCCAGTATGCATAGCCATATGTGATTCCAAGCTGGAAGAATGAATGAATCTTTTGGCGCAAACTGTACATGAGAACTGTTTCCGTGATTCCACTGTGTTAAACTGAGAATTCTCGATAGATTCTCGAGAATCTTCTGAAACTTGTTTCCTTAATTTGTGAGTTAGAATATGACTTCTTAACAGCGATCTCTGTGTGAAAACTTCACCACAGTTTGGACAAGTGTGTGCAGTTCTAGTATGTTTAAGTAAACGATTCTTAGTAATGAACGATTTCGGACAATAAATACAAGAAAATGACTTTTCCCCGATGTGAATTAATAGATGTTCTTTATAAGTGAAATTAGTGGTGAAGGATGTAAGGCATAGTTTACATTGAAATAGTTTTTCTCCCGTGTGTGTGCGCTTATGAATTTTCAAAGTATTCGGGGATGCAAAGGTTCTAGAGCACACTGAGCAAGTAGTTTTCTTTTTGATGTAATCCTCATGGGTCAACATATGCCTCTTCAAATGCGTATGCCAACTAAATTTTTTTGAACACAAAGTGCAAGGGAATGGAGTCTCACCTGGATGTGTTTTCATATGTCTACGAAGAGATGAATGGTGAGAGAATTTCACTTTACAGACTACACATGATGGGTACTTGCTTGGGCCCGAGTGTCTAATCAGATGTGATTGGAGAGTTGAATAGTGGGTGAAACTCTCTTTACAAATCCGACATGAGAAGGGTTTTTCACCAGTGTGAATAACCAGGTGGTTTTCCAGACCTCTCAGTACTGGGAACTTTTTTGGACAGAAGGTACACGAGTAGGGTTCTGCACCGGAATGTCTCAACATATGCAATCTCAGAGTACTCGGATGACAGAAAGTCTTTGAACAAACCCAACAAGTCAGCTTTTGTAGCCGATCTTCATTTCTAGTGGGTCCAATATCCAGAGGGTCTGTGGCTATTGATTCCAAATTTACATCGTTTTTTGATTGATTCGTCTGATCGTCCATATTTCTGCTAGAGTTGATTTCTTGGGTCAGCTCGATGTGTTCCATTGGCATTGGAACAAGGCACTCGTTATCCTTTCCCGAAAAACCTGAAAATAAAAGTTAATTTAAAAGTTATTCATTTGACTTCTGACAGTGTTTGGTGGAATGTACTAGTAGTTCTGTGAACAGTAGACCTCACGCAGTATTCTCATCCACAAGTACCTGATTGAAACTATAGACCTTATGGAGATACAGCAATTGACTGGATTCTCCACACATCTGTGTAATCACTTGTCAGCCGATTTATGATGAATAATTCTATAGTCTGATTTTTACTCTAATATTGGCGTATGAAGGAGGCTCCTTTTCCCTTTTATACTAGTAGTTCTGTGAACAGTAGACCTCACGCAGTATTCTCATCCACAAGTACCTGATTAAAAACTGTAGATCTTATGGGAATACAGCAATAGACTGGCTTCTCCACACATCTGTGTAATCACTTGTCAGCTGATTTATGATGAATAATTCTATAGTCTGATTTTTACTCTAATATTGGCGTATGAAGGAGGCTCCTTTTTCCTTTTATATTATCCTTGAAATGCAAAATTTTCAAAAACCTTGTAAATACGTCGACGCGCAATTAAAAAAGGAACATACCTGTCAAATTTCATGAAAATCTATTACCGCGTTTCGCCGTAAATGCGCAACATATAAACATAAGGAGAAATGCCAAACCATCGACTTGAATCTTAGACCTCACTTCGCTCGGTCAATTAGCATAGCCACCTCCAATACAAGGCCCTGGCCTACGATGATATTGCAACGTTGCAGTGTAGGCCTAGAATCTATTACATGATTGGTGAGAAATATATACAAAAATACCAGCTGATCTTTTTTTACCAATCATATATTAGATTCTAGGCCTACACTCACTACCTCCGTAAACAAAGCCGTAGTGGATTCGTGTGACGTCAGCACAGGTAGGGTTCCTACACCAATAAACATTCGTTGATTTCAGCTGATCTATATCAGCAAGTGTTTTCATTGGTGTAGGCAAAGACCTTGAAGATGCATAGACTCACATGCAGCGCTAGTGTCGTACTTGGAATTGAAATCGGCTATTGAGGGGGCAAACTATAAGATTATTACATACCAATGCCTTAGTAATCTATAATATTACAAATATATAGATATAATATCTCGTGCTAAAATACCCCAATGGCGGCATTCAATTTCAAGTAAGAGCTATCATTGGGAAGGCATAGGCATTGTGAGTCTATATCTCTTTAAGGTCTTTGGGTGTAGGAGCCCTACCTGTGCTGACGTCACACGAATGCACTACGGCTTTGTTTACGGAGGTAGTGCTACACTGCGACGTTGCAATGTCGTAGGCCAGGGCCTTGTATTAGAGGTGGCTATGGTATTAGTGATAAAGTATTTTAATTAATTTAAGTTTAATTGATAATTTAATTATTTTAATTAATAATCTAAATTTTAGATTAGTGTATAAAATATGAGGATTATAGTGAGGTCCACTTTATAATGGCAGTGTTTGATTAGCAATGGTATTGCTATCCTTGTCTATCATTCAACAAAGCTGACAGCGCTATCTCTTTCTCGCTTTGCTCTGTTGCCAGATTGTCTTTCAACAATGTGGAATTCATAATAATTAACAAAATATTTCATGAGTATTCGTTATGAAATTATTGAAAGCTATAGTTTCTTCCTTAATAAAATATAATTGACTATTTTAAACGAGAATGAACAGTTGATATTACATCAATAAAACTGTATCAGCTACCGTCTATAGAAGGCATTGACTAGACCGAGGATCGGTAGAGTTGTTCTCCTATTTTTCTCCACTACCATTATAACGTGGACCTCACTATACTCATAATGCGATATTATTTTCTTTTCTCTTATTTTCTTTTTTAATTGTAACGTTACACTATCAAATGTGCCATTAAGGCTCGTACTGGAGTTTGTCTGTGAGCCTTTCTATGTTTTTATGGAATAAATAAATAAATAAATAAATAAATGCTAAGGCTGCACTGAAATTACTAGGTAAATTTTCACGTTTGACTGGTAGGTCTTTTATAAGAAATGAAATAAAAAATCTCTCAAGATCTAAAAAAATATAAGGAAGAAAAAATTCAAGCTTATGGAATAATGAAAAAATCTCCCAATACACACCGTCATTATATCTCATTAATGTTTATTATTACATTCAATAAACATTTTTAGGCTCAACTCACACTTACACGACTCAGGTCGAGAAGAGACTCGACTCTATAGTGAGGTCCACGTTATAATGACAGTATTTGACCAACTTTGGTTTTGCTATCGTTGTCTATCATTTGACAAAGCCGGTGGTACTATCCTTTTCTAGGTCCACAACGATGCCAAGTATGTTTTTGACAGTGTAGAAATATAATTAAATTATGCAGAGAATCGGCATCACTATTTTTCTATCTTTATTCACTGTCATTATAACGTAGACCTCACTATAGTCGAAAGCATGTGTTTTCAAATGGTGACAGTCGCGTTGACTAGAATCGACTGGTCTGAGTGTCACCATTTGGAAACATATGCTCTCGACTAGAATCGAGTCTCTTCTCGACCTGAGTCGCGTAAGTGTGAGTTGAGCCAAATTGTTCCAATTTAATCTACAGAGTTTTGCAAAATTTGAAACTTTCTCTTTCCATTGTTTTAATGATTGTTCATTTAGGATTGGTACTTCAGTAATATATGAATATTTAAAAAATGGGTCCATCATTTAGAATAACTCTGTATTAAATAAAAATATAAATCTGAGTAGGCAACCCTTTTAAAATAATTATTTCGTCACGACATGTTTCGGCTACTAATACCATATATTTGCCATATAAATCCGGCTACTCAGATATACAGAGTGATTATTAATTATGGTGAAGTAATTTAATACGTGATAGTAGAGGTGAAAATAAGAAAAAAGCTCTCATAAACATATATCCATAAACGCTTCATTAGCGAGCTATACAGGGTGAAAGATTTCGCCCGGAATTCAGTTCCTCTGGTGAAATACACCGATGCTGAATTGTTTGGGGACTAGTTTTTGAAAAACTTTTGATGGATTCATATGGAAAAATGTCTGAAAAATTTAATGAAACTAGTCTGGAAGCTGTAGTGTGAGTAGTTTTCGAGAAAAAAGTTGAAATATGCAAAACATCTAAGTAGAAAATCACAGACTTCTAAGTTTCATGCCCAATAACTCTCTTTAATGACCTGTAAACAAATATTTTTTTTTTCAGTTTATCAGAGATTGACAATGGTGTAATAACCGAAACCGGTCTTTCTATTTATCAATAAATCAGTGGTTTTTGACAATTTCTTAGTCTTTTTCATTCAAATAATTTTTCGCAATAAAAATTGAAGAGAATTTAATTCTGAAAAGAATTATGTAAGCTGTGTAAACTAAATTTAAATAAAAGTTCAATAAAATGTATTCTTATGTAGTACATTACACCACAAAAATTTGCTGTTTCATGAGGAGTTAACTAATAACTCATAGTTTGTAGCTGATTGCAAATAAAACATGGATTTAAATAACAGCTGTTCCAAAACACCTGATTAATTTTGTTTTAAATAAGAAAATATTTGAAAGAAATTATCAGTTGAAAATTATTTTCAGTTTACACAGCTTACATGATTCTTCTCAGAATTAAATTTTTCAGACATTTTTCCATATGAATCCACCATAAGTTTTTCAAAAACTAGTCCCCAAACAATTCAGCATCGGTGTATTTCACCAGAGGAACTGAATTCCGGGCGAAATCTTTCACTTTGTATAGCTCGCTAATGAAGCGTTTATGGATTTAAGTTTATTATAATTTTTACTTTCCTTGCCCTACTACCATAGGTAAGGAAAGTATTGCTTTCCAAAAAAATTAAGGTACCCAATTTCCAGTTTTCTAGACGTTTCAAGGCCCCCTGAGTCCAAAAACATGATTTTTGGGTGTTGGTCAGTGTGTGTGTGTGTGTTGTGTGTGTGTGTGTGTGTGTGTGTTGTGTGTGTGTGTGTGTGTGTGTGTGTGTGTGTGTGTGTGTGTGTGTGTGTGTGTGTGTATGTGTGTATGTCTGTGAACACGATAACTCCATTCCCAATCAACCGATTGACTTGAAATTTTAAACCTGAGGTCCTTATACCATGAGGATCCGACAATAAGAAATTCAATAAAATTCAATCCAAGATGGCGGAAAAAATGGCGGATAATTACTAAAAAACCATGTTTTTCGCGGTTTTCTCGAAAACGGCTCTAACGATTTTCTTCAAATTTATACCATGGATAGCTATTTATAAGCCCTATCAACTGGCATGAGTCTCATTTCTGGGAAAATTTCAGGAGCTCTGTAATATTCTTGAGAAAAATGGCGGATAATGGCTAAAAAACCATGTTTTTCACGGTTTTCTCGAGAAAGGCTCTAAAGATTTTCTTCAAATTTATACCATGGATATAAGCCCTATCAACTGGCATTAGTCTCATTTCTGGAAAAAATTTCAGGAGCTCCGTAATATTCTTGAGAAAAATGGCGGAAAATTACTAAAAAAACCATGTTTTTCACGGTTTTCTCGAAAACGGCTTTAACGATTTTCTTCAAATTCATACCATGGATAGCTATATATAAGCCCTGTCAACTGACATGAGTCTCATTTCTGGGAAAATTGCAGGAGCTCCGTAATATTCTTGAGAAAAATGGCAGTTACCAAAAAACCATGTTTTTCACGATTTTCTCAAAAACGGCTCTAACGATTTTTTTCAAATTCATACCCTGTATATTTATTTATCAGATCTATCAACTGGCATGAGTCTTTTTCCTGGGAAACTAATGTGGTCTACCCCATCCTTGAGAAATGGACTTTGTAACCTCCATCTCGTGCATGAGGTAGGTAGGTAGAGCAGTTTATAAAAAGTACACAGTCATAGTCAAGATATTTCATCTGTAGAACAGCTGTTTTGACGACTTTAGAAAAAATCAACGAATTTCACAATTTACACAAAGGAAAAAGTACTCTGAAAACAATACTTATATATACACATATACACATATCTGATCGTAGTTGCAAATATGTTGCCGCCAATTGTCATTATGTTATTCCCTTACATTATTCTCGTTTGAGAATGAGGCTTACAGTTCAATGAGCAAGGAAAGTTGTGTGAGTGTACCACACCAGATTTTTATTCTTATTTTTACCTCTACAATCACGTATTAAATTATTTTACCATATTATGAATCACCCTGTATATTATAATTAGTAGGTTAACACAAACAATACAAAGATCGGAAAAGGAAGAACATTTTTATTTATATTAAAAAGTAGCCCTAAAGAAAATAAGATAACCATATGTATTACCTGTCTCGTTATTACTATTTCCAAAGCTCGAATCAACTCGGTCAGGAATCCTGTTTAAATCAAGTCCACCTTCTGAATTCTGCAAAAAAAGGTAATTATATGATATCAAGTAGATAATTTCCTATTTGAAATAGAATCACTACATCACTATTTCGATTACTGGTTGTCACAGCGCTACCTGGTCGTGGGTTGGATTCCCGCCGGTAGGCATGGACGTTTGATTGTCTCATCAAATCACCCAAACACTTTCCATTACCCACTTGCACCCATGTGATGTAGGCTCATGAAGTGGGGTCCACGTTGTAATGACAGTGGAGAACACGTTGCCGATTCTCTGCCTTGTCAATGCCTTCTATGACGGTAGCTGATACAGGTTTATTGATATAATATGACTTTTTGTGTAGTTGAGAAGTTGATATTGTGGTAATTATTCATATTGAATGAAAAATACTAAGATATAAATCAGTGGTTTTTTGACAATTTCTTAGTCTTTTTCATTCGATATAATATGAACTGTTCATTCTCGTTTAAAATGATTAACTATATTTTATCAAGCAATAAATTATATTTTTCAATAATTTCATAATGAATTTTTATAATGAATTAAGATGAAATATTGGTTAATTAACTACTAAATATCGGGGCACCGAGCTTCGCTCGTTATTTTTATTTATTGATAAACAGAACACAATTCTCTAAAATGATCGAGTTTATATTTTACTGCTGGCTATATGTCATCTTATGAATTTCGGGGATGCGATATTTTGATTTTTCACATACTGACTTTTTTACTATCAATCAATCAATCATTTATTTCTTTCCAAAACATACATGAAAATGTACATGAAAAAGTCAAAAACTAAAAACTAGCTTAAAGCTAAAGAGAAATTAGTGACTATCCACAGCTGTTTCAGCCAAGGATGAATTATCCTTTTAATGTCGTTCAGCGAGTTTTCCCAAGGATGAGACCTAGTGCAATCGAATCTTTCTATCATAAACCTACAATGTTCAAAATTTCGTGAAAATCGTTAAGCTGGCCACTGACGAGCGTTCCAAACGGATGGCGCGGCGCGATGTCACTCCAGCTGGAACGATCCAAATCCGTAAATATTTTGTGGGTCAATTCACGAGCACTCCATTCCATCACTCCAGTAGTTGATGGTTTGTGATCAAGTATGGACGAGGAACTTCTCCTGATTTCATCAGCTGTATGTTTGTATGTAAAAAGAAAAAAACCCAAACGGAAATGGGTGAAACGTTTATTTTCGAATAGGCGGAATCACACGCATCTGAATTTATTTCAAGATCTTAGTGTCGAACCTTCGGACTGGAAGAATTATTTGCGTATGGATGAAGATACCTACAACCATTTACTTCGTTTGGTAACACCGATGATTACAAAGAAAGATACAGTCATGAGACAGTGCATTACTCCCCATGAGAGGTTGGCTGCAACTCTACGTTTCTTGGCCACCGGGATGAACTATGAAGAGCTGAAGTTCATCACAGCGATATCACCGCAGAGATTGGGAGTAATTATTCCTGAAACCTGCGTCGCGATCCTGAAGAGCTTGAGGGCCTATTTGAAGGTAAGTTGATAGCATTATTTAGTTATTTATCTGACATATCAACAATTTTATTGCTTTATATGTCACCTTAAGACAATAATAAACCAGTGTGGCACTTTTTGAAAATTCTATATATTCTTTATACTGTTAAATCAAGATAATAAACCATTTAAAAACTTCTGTTAAATATATATTATGTTAACTTTTGTACTGTAAACTTTTTTGTATATCGTAAATTTATGATCTTTGACATGACATTATATTTCCGTCACGTAAATTGTTGCTATCGGTAGATTTTAGGTAAATTCATTATACAAATAATAACTTCTGTAACTAAATATTTAGTAAGCAATGGTTATGTTTTTTTTTAATTTTCTTTCCAATTAATAATCCAAGTTAACAGTTGTTTTATATTTTCACAATAACAACAAATTCTCAGTATTATATGATTTACAAGGAAAATATATGATATTATGTTATGATATCATATTAATATTATGTTATCTGATAATTTGTATTAAGAGCCCAAAAACGCCTGTTAGTAAAGGAATTTTGATTGCCATATAAAGGGTTAGAATGATAACCTACCTATAATTAAAACTATTGTTATAGAAGTAGATTTTTAACAATAGAAAAAAAAACACAATTTAAGAAAAAAAGAAAAATTTTATTACACTTCAGAAACAACAAACAAACTCAAGTCTAATTCATCATACATTCAGTCATTATCATTGACGGAGTTCATAGCATCATAAAATGCATTGTGTAGGAGTTGGGTGGTTTCACCTCTGAGTGATGGATCAGAAGAAATAGGCTGTGACGTAGAGGGTTGGGACATGACGTTGACGTAGTCGGTAACAATACGTGATGTTATGTTCAGGTTTTTCATATCTCCCTGAAATATGCAGTCAGAGATGAGTTTTTGGCAAATTGGTACCATTTCGGGAGGCATGTAGCGCAGTTTTTCCGCATTATGTTCTCCGAACGATGCAAATTTTTCTTGTGGAAGGCGTTTCTCTGGTGGTTGGTCCATACGTTTTGAAATTTTGTCGAGAACTTGATCAGCTTTTGTATGTGGTCTTTTAAAATTATTGCTTACAGGTGTTTGTGGCCGTGAAGATGATGATGAGGTCTGAGATTGGGTTTCTGCTGGATCATCAACATCAGTCTGAAATGATATAATACCAATGTTATTGTAATTTTATGCACATACCTAATTAATAAAACTATCAATGTATTTACTGCTAATAATGAAAATAATTCTTTTCTTTCAGACCCCAGATAGCCAACAAAGCTGGAAGGCTGTAGCAGAGGGATTCGAGGAAAAATGGAATTTTCCACATTGCCTCGGTGCTGTTGACGGGAAGCATATAAGAATTTCACCCCCGCATGGAAGTGGTTCTTTCTTCTGGAATTATAAGCATTTTCATAGTGTGGTGTTGATGGCATGTGCCAATGCCGATTATGATTTTATTTGGTGTGAGGTCGGAACTAATGGTAGGATTTCAGATGGAGGGGCTATCAAAAATACAGAGTTTTATAATGACCTGATCTCTGGAAATTTGAATACTCCTCCTCCAGAACCAGTGAATGGGTCATTATTTGGACTTCCGTATGTATTTGTTGGAGATGAGGCTTTTTCTCTTCGACCTGACTTCATGAAACCATTCAATGTCAAGACTTAAACCGCCGATAGACGCATTTTCAATTACAGACTGTCTAGGGCCCGAAGGGTAGTAGAGAATGCATTTGGAATACTCTCAAATCGTTTTAGAATTTTACACACCAGCATCAACTTGAGTTTGGACAAGATCGACATATTTTCTTCGCAGAAATTGTGCATCATACCTGTCAGATGAGGAGTATCAGAGCAGTCTACTTTTGACACAAGGTTGATACCTTTGGAAAATACAAGTCGAAATGTAACCAGCCAAGCAAAGTTAGTGAGGGAAATGTACGTACAATACTTTAACGGTGAGGGAGCAGTCGACTGGCAAGATGAACTTGTCGGGGTGTAGGTGAAACATGACTGCATTGTGCTCTTTTATATAGCATCTTACTTGTCTCTTTTTTGTGAGTTTGAAAATACACTTGTGAAAATGACACTGTTAATCTGTATTCATTCTTACCTCGTCATATTCAAAAGGCATGTCATCTAGTACAGATGCAATGGTTGTGGATGGCCTTGGAAATTCTTGGTCCTCCAGGAATTGTAATCTGTCGAAGTACCACAGTTTTGGTATGTGAACGTCATCAGCTCCAGTACCCGACCTCTGAGATGCTCGAACCTGTATTGTAGTAATGAAAACAATTCTATAGTCTTTTTTCCAAAAAAACAACAAATTTTATAATTTTTATAATTAGACACTTCTACAGTTTAAGAGCTTTCATTTTGTTTATGGGTTCTAATGTCTAAAATGACTGGCTAACACTAAATTTATTTATAAATAGTACTCATAAATAGATATTACTGCGCTGACAAACAATCGAAAGGATGTCAGCGATAAGAACTCGTAAATTATGACAATTACTCTTTGATGCACCAACCAATGATTCACTCCATCATGACTCACGCCATTGAATCACTCTGTCCATTCAGCTATGGCCTACAACCATAACAATTTCATACCCAATATGCCTAGAAAAATAAGTATTCAGGGGTAGATATGTTGAATACAAAAATCAATAAAATTCTTTCAATAATGTAGATATTTATATAGATTTGTATTTCACATAATGCTTTTGTATAATGGGTAATTTTGTAATTATAAAATGCTAATAGGCCTAACCAACAACTCTAGTAGCGACTCTAGTTACAGAGATACAAACGATAAAACACAGAAATACTTGATAATAACAACTAACCTTATTCATTTCCTTCCGAAATGAGCCTCTCATCGAGTTGAGCTTCTTAGTAACTACATCTTTTGTAGCTGTGGGATCAACAGTTTTAAAAAATTCAAGGATCATCTCCAGAGCAGCGTTCCTTTTTACCTTGTCATGGTAACCAGGGTCTGTTATTTTCCACAAACAGGTATGATCCCTGTACATCTCGATCACAGAGATTACAAAATCCCGGTTCGGACTCATGACAACACAACAACACAAGAACAAAACAACAATCAAAACAAGAGCAAAACAGCAATCTATCCTTCCAAGTCAACGGTCTGACACGCACTGAGACGGGACAACCCACAGGTTTCCACATTCACGGTCGTTCCGTCGTTCCAGCATGCCATCGAGATTCCCCATTCACGAGGAGTTGGAGTGACGTAGGTTTGGCGTGGCGCGATGGATTTTCAACCGGTTGGAATTCCATCGAGCCTCGTCGCTCCACCAAAATACGAGCGCGATTCACCATTCACGTCGTTCCAATGGGCACGCTACCGTGCCATTTGGCTTGTTGGAACGCTCGTCAGTGGCCAGCTTTAGAGCCGTTTTCGAGATTCGTTGAACATAAATAACCAGATATAAATATATAAAAATACAGAAATTGCTCGCTTAATAGGATTCTACATTGTTAAAAGACGATCTGGCAACAGAACAAAGCGAGAAAGAGATAGCGCTATCTGCATTGTTGAATGACAGACAAGGATAGCAATACAATTGCTAATCAAACACTTCCGTTATAACGTAGACCACACTATAGGTCCTTACATTCGGCCCTGGGTCCAAGGATCCTTCTCCGGCAAATGTAGAAAATTAACTGCCAAAATACAAACAGTCCAATTAATCACACATTTCCTAAATCCGAAATCCAAGCAGCATATTACCAGTAGTTCTGTGAACAGTAGACCTCGCGCAGTTATAGACCATAGCCTCCTCTTATACTGTCTATCAGAGTAAATCCTTTATGTATGTCGTGTCAGCGAGATATCGGTGTGAAAACGGCTAATGGCTGTTGGGGTTGGTGTATGAAAAATGCTAACATCAAAAGCTAATCTCTTCCAATACATACTGAAGCCTATAGAAAAATCCTATTCAATCAATCAAATTATTTATTGTCAAACAACATTAAAATGTTACAACAACGTCATTAATAACACAGAAAACATCAATTTAAAAAATCGATTACAAAGAAATCTTCAACATAATATAAACATTCATTGACCAGTACTTTTTTCAAATATTTACAGTAACTATTAAAGCTCATTCTTTTGATATTTTCAGGCAAAGCGTTATAAAGTTTTATTGACATGTATTGCCAGTTTTTTTGAGAACTTGTAAATTGGCAATACTCGACTCTTATATTATTCCTATGTCTAGTGTTATGTTGGTGTATCCTAGAGTTAACATCATATTCATTTTCAGTTTTCTTCACTGAAATCAAGCATGACAATACATACAAAGATGGCAGTGTTAATAGTCCGAGTTCAATAAATAATGATTTGCATGGAGTACGAGGAGCCTTGTGGCAAATTATTCTTACTGCTTTCTTTTGACATTTAAACAAGATGTCAGTAGTTGAGCCATTGCCCCACAGCTGGATTCCATATAGCAAAAGGCTATGAATATGGGCAAAGTAAACACTCATTAGAACAGACATATTTACTCGGTGGATGAGTTTCTGGAAAACCATCCTTGAAGACTATTAGATAAATAATGTAAATTTTTATATATTTGTTATGACTGACATGTTATATTGTTGAGAAATTTTTTTTAATTGACGCATTCTTGTACATTTTTATGTATATTTGAATAAAGATGATTGATTGATTGACTGGAAACAGGTCAGCCTGAGTTGAAAGCAGAGAGAATAATACTATGTTCCTTTCAGTTATTAATTGCATGCGTCATTGCATGCAATTAATAGTCCACACGACAGCTGATTTTTACTAAGTTACATTGAGATATTAATTATTGGTCAGTGCTTTCTTGTGAAAATAATAAATATATAAATAATTGCATGCGTCATTGTATGCAATTAATAATCCACTCGACAGCTGATTTATGATGAATAATTCTATAGTCTGATTTTTACTTTCCTTGCCCTATTACCATAGGTAAGGAAAGTATTGCTTTCCAAAAAAAATTAAGGTACCCTAATTTCAAGTTTTCTATACGTTTCAAGGTCCCCTGAGTTCAAAAACATGATTTTTGGATATTGGTCTGTATGTGTGTTTGGTGTATGTGTGTATGTCTGTGGACATGATAACTCCATTCCTAATCAACCGATTGACTTGAAATTTTAAACTTAAGGTCTTTATAACATGAGGATCCGACAATAAGAAATTCAATTCAAGATGGCGGAAAAAAATGGCGGATTACTAAAAAAAACATGTTTTTCACGGTTTTCTCGAAAACGGCTCTAACGATTTTTTCAAATTTATACCATAGATAACTATTCATAAGCCCTATCGACTGACGTGAGTCTCATTCCTGGGAAAATTGCAGGAGCTCCGTAATATTCTTGAGAAAAATGGCAGACGATTACTAAAAAAACCATGTTTTTCACGTTTTTCTCAAAAATGACTTGACCGATTTCTTTCAAATTCATACCCTGTATAGTTATTTATCAGCTCCATCAACTGGCATGAGTCTCCTTTCTGGGAAACTAAAAGGGGGTCCACCCCATCCTTGAGAAATGGACTTTGTAACCTTCTTCTCGTGCATGAGGTAGGTAGGTAGGTAGAGCAGTTCATAAAAAGAACATATAGTCGAGATATTTCATCTGTAGAACAGCTGCTTTGACGACTTTTAAAAAATGTCATCGAATTTCACAATTTACACAAAGGAAAAAGTACTCTGAAAACAATAATTATAAATACACATAATACAGTAGTCTGATCGTAGTTTCAAATATGTTGCTGCCAATTGTCATTATGTTATTCCCCTGAATTATTCTCCTTTAAGAATGGGACTTACAGTTCAATGAGCGAGGGAAGTTGTGTGAGTGCACCACACCAGATTTTTACGTTAAAGCTGCGTTTACACCAAAGTTATTAAAACTGTTAATAACTTAATCCTTATAGATTCTATTAAATTGAACATAACATAACTTATCATACACATGATGGATGAACATATGTGTTTGTCAAGTTCAATTCAATCTAATAGAATCTATAAGGATTAAGTTATTAACATTTTGTTAATAGGTTTGGTGTAAACCCAGTTTTATATTGGCGTTCAAAGGAGACTCCTTTTCCTTTTGTATTATCCTTTTAAAATGCAAAAATTCAATAAACCTTATATATACGTTGACGCAAAATTCAAAAAGGAACATACCTGTCAAATTTCATGAAAATCCATTACCGCGTTCGGAACATGAATATAAACATATAAACATAGACACATATGAAAATCTATTGCTGCGTTTCGCCGTAAATGCGGAACATGAATATAAATACAGAGTTATCATAAAAGAATGGTGCGGTTTCGAACATGTTTTAAAGAAAAACCAAATTACTTACAGTTGATGTTGTTTATTCATCTAACTTGTCGTCTCAGGCAGTTTTTCACATAATTGATAAATTTAAATATGTGCGCCTTTGGTCGTTCGACAAAATATCCAAACGATAATCAATTTCTCTCCAAACATTCGCTAAAATTTCATTGGTTATGGTTGTCATTGCTTCATTAATCCTGTTTTTAAGTGGTTCAGGTAGATTTTTTCTTGTAAATTTACATAAAAAACATTGTTTATTCACAAGAAATCGCGAACTGAACCACTTTAAAACAGGATTAAAGAACCAATGACAACCATAATCGAAGAAATGTTATCGAATGTTAAGAGAGATATTTATTATCGTTTGGAAATTTGTCGAGCGACTAAGGGCGCACTTATTGAAAGTTATTAATCATGTAAAAAAAACTGTTTCAGACAACAAATTAGGTGAATAAAAAACATTAACTGTAAGTAATTTGGTTTTTCTTTAAACAATGTTCGAAACCGCACCATTCTTTTATGATAACCCTGTATATAAACATAGACACATAAGAGAGAAATGCAAAACCGTCGACCTCAATTTCAGACCTCACTTCGCTCGGTCAATTAAATTTCAAGCTTGACGTTTAAGGCTCAATAATTATTCACATAGAACTGACGTCGGGCAGAGGCGTGGCACTACACACGGATGGGGCAGTTGCATGAAAGTTAAGGTGCGTACAGACTTTCGCTCTGCTCCGCAACCGAACGTCACTCCAGCAGAGCGATTGATGATCGACCGGGGAGCAACAGTGGATCGACCGGGGAACACGAGAAGATCTAACATCTTCCATAATGTTCATGATGGGTGCGTGGGCGGTGCGACTGTGGTTCGATGGTGGTACGAGGGCGGTACGAGGGAGGAGCGTGCTCGGTGCTGGTTGGAAGCGCGAATATGTGTACGCAGCTTAACATGTCAATTCCATTCAACTGGTTTTTTGGCCGTTCTGATTTAAAACATGTGACGTGCCAGTCATTGCACGCCTCAAGAGACGACAAAGGAACAAAAACAGCTTCATGTCTCCTCTAAAAACATTGGACCAATTTTTACATAAGAAAGACGTGGAAAGAACTAATTGACCGAACGAAGTGAGGTCTAAGATTCAAGTCGACGGTTTTACATTTCTCTTTATGTTTATATGTTGCGCATTTACGGCGAAACGCGGTAATAGATTTTCATAAAATTTGACAGTTATGTTCCTTTTTATATTGCGTGTCGACGTATATACAAGGTTTTTGGAAAATTTCAAGGATAATATAAAAGGAAAAGGAGCCTCCTTCATATGCCAAAATAAGAGTAAAAATCAGACTATAGAATTATTCATCATAAATAAGTTGTCAAGTGGATTATAAATTGTATGCATTGACGCATGCAATTCAATATATCAATGTAACTTAATGAAAAAACAGCTGTTGTGTGGACTATTAATTGCATGCAGTGAGGCAAGCAATTGATAACTTGAAGTAGTATTTCTCCCGACTTTTCTCTGCTTTCAACTGGGTGAGCTTTTGATGATAGTGGCTTATAGCTGTTAACATCAAATTGTTAGCATTGTCGATACAACAACCCAAACAGCCATTAGTCGTTTGTACAGCGATATCTCGCCGACACGACAGGACAGGACAGAATTTATTCTGATGGACCGTATTTGAGGAGATTGTGCGCGATATCTACACAACTGTCTATACAATCTATATTGACATCTATACTTTAATCTATAGACAATCTATACTGTCTATATGTCTATACACTTGCGCGATGTCTACTGTTCACAGAACTACTAGTAAGGTACGCGGCAAGTCTCTGTCCGACGTCCATTCTGTGTGAATGGGTCTTAAGTAGAGCGTGCACTAGGTCGGTGGAGCGGCGCGGCGCGGAAAATTTTCGACCTGGAATTAAATACATGTGATCAAGTGTACCTTCGTGCACTAGGAGCGCGACGCGGATTTTGAAAAGTTTCTGGAAAAGCTGAAACTCAATTGATCATCACCCAATTTATGACTCTCAATTAGTATCCATAATGTTCATAGATTTAATAGATAATAAAAAACTGACCACTAAATTTGGCACTGTGAATGTGTAATTAACTTAAATCAAAGAATTTAGTCTTAGAATCGTTATAGTCAATAACATCGTCAAGATTATAGTTTTTCTATTTATTCCCATCTCTAGAAACTCGGTTTAAGATACTTTTCGGGTTCGAATAGCGTCACGTCGCGCCGCGCTCCTAGTGCACGGAGGTCAGGTCGGAAATTCTCCGCGCTCGCGTAACTTCGTGAGAGCTCGGCTGTTTCCGACCTCTGCTTTAGTAAACAGCCAGCTGTTCTTTCGTCTACCACTTCACATGCTAATCAATTACTTACGATTACAGTAAGTAAATAGGAGGTACCAACATTGTCTTTTTTTTCATGGATAGTTCCTCTTTCGATTGAATGAAAAAGACTAAGAAATTGTTAGAAAGAAAGAAAGAAATATTTATTGCCAAAATCATTAAACAAACTTTACAAATGTGAAAATTATAAAAATTTTCATATAGGTACAATACATTGCAAAAACTTAAAATTAAAATATTTTCCATTTAAAAATCGATTATAATATTATCATTGGCGTTACCAGCAAAACTAAGTAGTTTGAGCGATGGCAACAAGTAATCAGTCGGCTATAATTAGTGGCTTGAGATTCAGTCGAAAATAGAAAAAATATAATGAAGAAAAAAGAAACATATGGAATGTATGAAAAACTAGAAAAAAAATAAAATTTCAATCCGAAAAGAAGAAGTACTAAGAGTGAAATACTAAGAGAGCAGAAAAACTAGAATGAATTCATAATAGTTTAAAAACTCAAAAGAAAAAGAGATGATTCATGTAATTATTAATCTAAAATTCACTGTACATATGTAATCCATTTAGTAACATAATGTAATTCATTTGTAGCATATATGCAATTCCTTTTGTAAGCAAAGAGAGAATTAGAAAAACAATACAATACAGTACACATGACACAAAAAATAAAACTTAAACTCAGAGAGAGAAAATTAATCTTCTTATGTTAAGTTCCTCTTTCTCTGCTTCATCCACAACTGCCAAAAATAACATTACTTCATCTGTATCACTATCTCACCAAAAACAGTATCTTATGAGTCAAAGATGAAACGAATAAAGTCGTATTTGTTATAATGTGGTCCATTTTGAGTGAAAACCACCAGCTGATTCAATTCTGTTCAAGATTTCACTGTGTAAACAGCCCATAAATTATGCACCATCTCAGTTCAAACGGAGATAAATCAGCTGCTCGTTAAAACGTGGAATGAAACACATTATAATAAATGCGACCATATATTGAATGAAAAAGACTAAGAAATTGTCAAAAAACCACTGATTTATTGATAATTAGAAAGACCGGTTTCGGTTATTACACCATTGTCAATCTCTGATAAACTAAAACTAAATACAAGAGCAGCAGAATTTATACTAGTAGGCGAGTACTGCTATTGGTCGAAGGCATGAACGCCTGCCATTGGCCTAGCTAGACAGTCTCCTCCCCCTCAACGGTGTGACAAAATGGCGGCTTAAGCAACAGAATCGCCATGATAATAAAATTTACTTTTAGTACAAAATAAGAACCAAGAAAACAAGTGTGAAAGATAATAAAACAAATATGTAAATGGAAAAACTATTGACTAATGTATGCTTACAGTTTTATGATAAAACTAAATTCGTAGTGTTGTGTTGGTTGAAATGAATCTGGTCATTTAAACTATACTGGGAATTTTCCTTAATTACTCTTGTTATTTCTAAAGCTTCTAGAATATTCAAAGATCTGCCTTTGTTATTAACATGCAGAAACTCAACATTCTCCTTAACTGTGAACTTGTGATTATTTGTTATCAAATGTTCTGCAAAGTTAGATTCCCCATTTTGTTTATTCCAATCTCTGATGTGTTCTTTAATTCTACTTTTAAAACTTCTACCAGTCTGACCCACATAACAAGCATTACAATCATCACATTTAGTTTGTACACCCCGCTTTTATCCCAAATAGTATAAATTCTGATGCTCTTGTATTTAGTTTTAGTTCATCAGAGATTGACAATGGAGTAATAACCGAAACCGGTCTTTCTAATTATCAATAAATCAGTGGTTTTTTGACAATTTCTTAGTCTTTTTCATTCAATATGAATAATTACCACAATATCAACTTCTCAACTACACAAAAAATGCGACCATATCTTCAAGTAAACGTGGTTTAGCGTTAAGCGTGAAAAGTGCAAACGGCCCCAAGTCATGCTTGTTGGTTGTGGCCCATGGCAAGCAAGTGTGTTCAAATTTCAAACAATTCATAAGCAAATAAAAAATGTTGCTTAATATCCAATGCATTATTGTACCTGTTTGTAGAAATAATCGTGTGATTCTATACCAGTAGAGCATCTATCACCGGTTTCAATTTTGTTGGTTGATTTGTTTTTGATGTCATTCTTTTTCAACTCATCGAATACGTTCATCACCTGCACAAAACCGTGATATTATTTTCATTGATAACTTACCAATATTATTGACAGATTACACTGGAAACAGAGTAAAGCCGCGTTTACACCAAAGTTATAAACAAATGTTAATAACTTAAGATTCAAGATTCTTTATTGCCAGAACAACTTTACATTGTATGAGCACGTCAAAAAATAATAACAATAATATAACACTTGTGAAATAAAAGATAAATTATGATATAAAATTAAGCATATGATAAAAGAAATCGTATAATATATGAAGATATTACAATAACAATTTGTCTTATTATTTTGTCTTAGTCTTAGGAACAAACTACAATTCATATTAATAAGTTATTCAGTTTTACCAAAAATTAAAAGGTAAATGTTGCATCATGAGCATTCATAATATTGTAGACTGAAAATACTCATCTACCGAATAGTATGCACTCTCTGTCAATTTATTTTTTAAAATTTGTTTGAATTCAAAGATTGGCAGCTCTCTAATTTCTAAAGAAAGATTGTTATAAATTTAAACCTTATAGATTCTATTAGATTGAACGGAACTTGACAAACACATATGATCATCATGTGTATAAGTTATGTTCAATCTAAAGGTGCGTACAGATATACGTGCCGCGAACATGAGCAATTCACTTTTAATCAGCTGACTATATCTGTATTTTTACAGAAACGGTATAAGATATAGATATAAAAAGCTTGGCATCAGCTGATTAAAAGTGAATTGCTCAAGTTCGCGGCGCGTAAATCTGTACACACTTTTATAGAATCTATAAGGATTAAGTTATTATTTTGTTAATAATTTTGGTGTAAACGCAGCATAATCTGGTACAGTTGAGAAAACTAGGATGTATGGGGAAGGTGCAACTGAAAATTCCAAAAATTAAAAAAAATCTATGAAAGGAATCTTTAATAAAAAAAAGTGTAATGTTTAAGAGAACAAAAATGCATAGAACCATGGCCATCTATAGTGTAACTATAGTTCTAGATAACTTAACAAGACAATTCTAAAAGAGACAATTCTAGATAACTATACAAGGCCATGATGGAACCTTATCATTGATTTTAGTGAGGGAATAAGTTAGTAGCTTACTAAATTAATATCTTACATTGATGAAATAAAGTTAATAAGTTAAGAGATTAGTTGAAATAAGGCACAAACAACTAAAAATCAGAAACGAATCTAAACAACTATGAAACCAAAATGCGTTTCGAGTAATTACCAAGTATTTTATCACATCTTATATTGATGAAATCAAGTTGATAAGTTAAGAAATTAGTCGAAATAAGAAACAACTAAAAATCAGAAACTAATCTAAACAACTATGAAACCAAAATGTGTTTCAAATAATTACCAAGTATTTTATCACATCTTATATTGATGAAATAAAGTTGATAAGTTAAGAAATTAGCCGAAATAAGGAGCATACAACTCCAATTCAGAGCCTAATCTAAACAACTATGAAACCAAATTGCGTCTTAACTTTCCGGCAGTCGCGCTGTTGTAAAAAGTACAACAGTGTCATGTCAGGGATGATGTCAGTGGATGAGTCACCTATGCATTCCAAAACTTTCCCCCCATCACTCCACTGAGTTGCAGTATCAACCGAGCAATGGTTCAGTATTTAGGTGCCATTTAGTCGCGACAGTGCATAAGCTAGGGAAAGAATGTATACGGGGACTGTAAACGAGCCAATAACAGAGAATTGATGGCTTTGTTTGATGTACCTTATTGGGCTATGAAATGGTAATCATCCAAATGTTCATAGTCGTAAAATAATCCAAGAAGGTGGAAAAAGTAATTATACAATATTAATATGTTTTGACAGTAAACACAGTACGGTACTTGAAAAATTGAATGTTGTAAAAAATACAACACGCGACTGCTCGTGTGATTGAGTAGGGCGCGACTACCGGGAGGTCAAGTGATTACCAAGTGTTTTATCACCCTACTATTGGAGCAAATTTCACATGAGACAGGACTGTCAATAATATATTCTACTTCATCTTCATTTCTGTCATTCATAACATTGATAATCACTTGTTTTGTTACTGTTTCATTCGATTCAACATCCGTTATATTAGTTTTAATCAACACATTGCTTTCATTATTCCTTTCAAAACCGTTAGATTTCACCAGGGCATCATTACATTCAACCTTTTCTAAATCGTTACCAATTATCACTTGTTTTGTTACTGTTTTATTTGATTGCGTCAATGTTGTATTTTTACTAACATCCACTTCGTTGATTTGAATCAACTTACTGTGTCCAGTGTTCCTTTCAAAACCGTTTGTTTTCATCAGAACACCGCTTCTATCAACCTTTTCTAAATCGTTACCAATTATCACTCGTTTTGTTACTATTTTATTTGATTGCGACAATTTAGTATTTTCAGTAACATCCACTTCGTTGATTTGAATCAACTTACTGTGTCCAGTGTTCCTTTCAAAGCCGTTAGATTTCACCAGGGCATCATTACATTCAACCTTTTCTAAATCGTTACCAATTATCACCGGTTTTGTTACTATTTTATTTGATTGCGACAATTTAGTATTTTTAGTAAAATCCACTTCGTTGATTTGAATCAACTTACTGTGTCCAGTGTTCCTTTCAAAACCGTTTGTTTTCATCAGAGCACCGCTTCTATTAACCTTTTCTAAATCGTTACCAATTATCACTGGTTTTGTTACTGTTTTATTTGATTGCGACAATTTAGTATTTTTAGTAAAATCCACTTCATCGATTTGAATCAACTTACTGTTTCCAGTGTTCCTTTCAAAACCGTTTGTTTTCATCAGAACACCGCTTCTATTAACCTTTTCTAAATCGTTACCAATTATCACCGGTTTTGTTACTGTTTTATTTGATTGCGTCAATGTTGTATTCTTAGTAAAATCCACTTCGTTGATTTGAATCAACTTACTGTGTCCAGGGTTCCTTTCAAAACCGTTTGTTTTCATCAGAACACCGCTTCTATTAACCTTTTCTAAATCTCTATTAATGATCACTTGTGTTGTCATGGTTTTATTCGATTGGTTCAATGTAATGTTAGTAGCATCCACTTCATTAGTTTGAATCAACTTACTGTTTCCAGTGTTCCTTTCAAAACCATTTGTTCTCGTCAGGTCGACCTTCTCTAAATCGTTATTGGTTTGGAGTGGATTGTTCCCAATAACCGTCTTTACAACTTCATGGGAGTTTATCACCGTATTTTTACAACTGAATTTCTCTAGAGTGCGATTCGAAATATTGTTCCTAATGATTCTATCCAAAACTTCAGCATGTTTTGCTAGCATGTGAGTTTTCATGATATGAGGACGAGGGAAACTTTTTTTGCAGATTCTACAAGTCGACGATTCATGCGTCTTCATATGCCTTCCTAACCTGGCAGAAGATGACATAGATTTGTGGCAAACAGTACACGTGACAAGACGAGCTTTCCTCTCAATGTGTTCTCTTCGAAAACGTGGAAACCATTTATAACAAAACTGTTTCCATGTTACGTTATGAGCTCGAATGACATGATTTTTCAACTGCGACTTCTCAGTGAACATTTCACCGCAGCAGAGGCAAGTGTGTAAGGATCTGGTATGCTCAGCCAACTCCTTTTTCGATGCGAATGATTTTTCACAATAAAGACATGGAAATGGCTTCAGGCCAGTATGTGTTGCTAGATGCCGTTTACATATGGCTTTAGAATTGAAGGATTTTTGACAAAATTCACATTGGAATGGTCTTTCTCCCGTATGTATTAGCATATGTTGTTTCAATGTTGAAGTGGCCAAGCTTTTAGAGCAGACTGAGCATGTAGTCCGCTGTTTGAAAAGATTCTCACGATGTGTAAACCTGATATGTTTCTTCAAAAGGGTATGCCAGACAAACTTTTCAGGACACTTAGGGCAAGCGAATGGTGCTTCACCAGGGTGTGTTTTCATGTGTCGATAAAGAGATGACTGTTGAGAAAATTTCACTTTACAAACTCTACATTCAGGGTACTCGCTTGAATCTGAGTGTATCAACAAATGCCTCTGTAGTGATTGTTTTTGAGAAAACCTTACTTTACAAATTTCACAAGGATAGGGTTTTTCACCAGTGTGCGTCAACAAGTGGTTTTTGAAAGGTGTAAGTATAAGGAACTTTTTTGAACAGAATGTACATGAGTAGGGTTCTGCTCCGGTGTGTATCAACATATGCAATCTCAGAGTACCCGGATGACAAAATGTCTTCGAACAAACCGAGCATGTGAGGTTTTGAAACGGATCTTCATTTCCTGTTCCAATATCCAGGGGATCTGTGACGGTAGAATCCTGGAGATCATCACTTGATTCATTTAGATCACCATCCCCATTGCTGATGGCACTGCTTTCTTGCATCAGATCGATGTGCTCCATTGGGAAGAGGACTCTGCTATCAAGGCATTCCTCATTCTTCTCGTAAACACCTGCAAATTTATTTTTATTTTATTTATTTATTTACCAATTCACTAGAAATTTACAAAATAACACTTATCAACTAATATACATTGGTGTGGCTGGAAAAAGAAGCCTTGAGCTCCAGTTCGAAAATATTCTTTAAATTATTGGTACATTTGCCGTGATAATATTCTAAAATACAAACCAAAAGATAGTAAACCAAAAATATGTATAAATAAACACACAAAATCAATTCTTGAATCAAAAATCAACAGGCCCAATAATAGAAATAGGTAATATAGAAATTATAATAATATAATAAAAAAAAAAAATTCTTTTAGGTAATCAAAAAAACCAAGTTTAAACTGAGCGTGTTAAAAACAGTCATAATTATAATAATTTAGTTTTCGATTTTAAAAAAGTAATTCTCTTTTACCCAGGATCTTATTTATTTAATTATTACTTGTAATTTTATCCCTAATGAAATCGTCTGGTATCCTATTTATTAGCTTATCGCTCTGGAACTTGAACTGATTATTGCTAGTTGTCAATGCAGTGAAGTTTATACTTTTAAACTTTATAAATACCATTTATCCATTATTCATTCATACAATAACATTAATTTAAAAAAAATATCAACACTTTTAAAAATGCACTGAAAAGAACAAAATAACTTTTTTGATCACACTTGGTTAAAAAAATTTCACTTAATAGGGCAAGGAAAGTAAAAATGATAGGGAGAGAAAAATAAGGTAACCTTGTGCTATTCCTCTCCCAAATTCAGATAAGGTTACACATAGTCCGAAATAGGTCAAGTCTTGTAGTTGTTCACTTCACAAAAGTTTTAGTCCTTAAATATGTTTACAAAGTAGATTGCTATTTCTCTCCCAAATTTTTACTTGTCCGAAATAGGTCAAGTCTTGTAGCTGTTCACTTCACAAAAGTTTCAGTCCTTAAATATGTTTACAAAGTAGATATTTGACCGAGCGAAGTGAGGTCTGAGATTCAAGTTGACGGTTTGGCATTTCTCTTAATGTTTAAATGTTTATATGATGCGCATTTACGGCGAAACGCGGTAATAGATTTTCATGAAATTTGACAGATATGTCCTTTTTTAATTGCGTGTCGACGTATATACAAGGTTTTAATGGAAATTTTGCATTTCAAGGATAATATAAAAGGAAAAAGGAGCCTCCTTCATACAGTAAAAATCAGACTATAGAATTATTCAATGTATCTAGAATACAGGTACCTCTGTTCTAGGTACCTTGGAATTATTCATCATAAATCAGCTGACAAGTGATTACACACATGTGTGGAGAAGCCAGTCTATTTCTGTATGCTGTATTTCCATAAGGTCTATAGTTTCAATCAGGTACTTGTGGATGAGAATACTGCGTGAGGTCTACTGTTCACAAAACTACTAGTTAAATTAAGACGCTTCAAACCCAAAAATATAACAAATATTTCATGTCATTATCACTTAAATAGAAAAGATAATTCAATTGAAAATATGATCGTTTCAGCCACGGTTATGTAAAGGCCTAGGTTTCAAATTCGAAAATTAGAATAAAATAAAATAAAATTAGAATATTTCATACGAAATATTCGCATATTTGAAATTAGAATATTTCAATATATTAATATTGAGATATTTCAAATTCGTATGACATGTGTTGATAGGGATTCCTTGCGGGAAGGTCCCACCTCGCCTGAATATATAATTTGTGTCGTCAATGGGCTTTACGACTATATGGTTTCTAATAAACCCACAAAATACAGACTGTATAGTGGTTTTGACCTACCTATCACTTCTCATTTGATATAGATACAAACAATTGTGAAATAAAAACCATAAAACGAAAATATAGGAGATATTCCTACCGATAATATTATTGTAGAGTATGGCAACTCAAGGTATTGTATGCAGTACCTATATTATATTTTGATATTCTAAAATTATTAACAAAAGAATGGATATTTTTATTATTATATAATAATATATTGTTCAAATTTATAATGAACCCTGTCATTTGAAAGTGAATACTGGATCTTTCCCGCAGCTTTCAAGCTATATCATTATTTTTTCAGATTATAATATATTTATAACTAGCAGGTAGCCCGTGCTCCGCAAGGGTCTAATAATTAAAAACTTGACCTACTAAGATATTGAGGAATTTGAAATAGGTCTATAACCATCCTCGGTAAATTGAGAATCTATATGCAAAATTTCAAGTTAATCAGTCCAGTAGTTCAGACGTGATTATGCGTCAAACATAATTTTCCAATCCCCTACATTGTATAAACCGATTCTTTCCTTTATTACATTATAGATTATTTTTGAATCAAAAGTAAAATTTTTACAAACGTGGAAAAATATTATCCAACCGCATTTTATACAAAGTGCGCCAGAGAAACTTAATTATTTGAAAGGTTGATAAAAACAAAAGTACTTCAGATATTGTTTTAATATTTTTATATGAGATTACAATATCTCAATTTTTCCCATGCAGTCTTGAAAATGAGATCAGACCAACGGCGACCCTCATTGCGCTTACACTGATGAAGTTGATTTTTGAAATTTCGTTGCAGTATATCAATATGTATGTTTTGAAAAGAAATAAATGATTGATTGATTGATTGATTGGTATGTTGGCAACGGAGTCGCGAATATTTTTCTTGAGGTGTGCTATGGTCCCTGGTCAATCGACATAAACCAGAGATTTCAAATAACCCCATAAAATGATCGCATCGACGAATCACATGTGGAAATGAACCTTGTCACTAAGAGCAGTGTCTTCAAGCAGATTGTCAATCAGCACATCACATGCATTTTGACGGGCAACAAAAACGCGTTAAGTCAATTCTTGAACAACAGCCAATTTATAGGGATGAAGTTGAAGGTCTTCATGGAAAATTTGTCGAACAGTGGAGTCAGAAATTGCCATAGCACCTGCGTGTTTGCGAGCCGAACGCCGGGGAGAACGCACAACTGACTGCCTTACTCTTTCTATATTTTCTGGAGTTCTGATGGTTCGCTGAAGTCCATTTCTGGGTTTAGCGACACTTCCACACTCCCGAAATGAGTTCACCCACGACAGAATCAAATTAAGGCCAGGAACGAGTCTGTGGGGAGGAATTTCAAATCGAGCGCGGAAGGTGATCGACCATAAACCTAGTTCCGCAGTGCAGGCTGGTTGCTTGGCTGAATCGGACTAGGCGCTGAGACAGCAAATAATAGCAGCGTTGGTGGGAATGCGAGCGGCCGCAGTAACATCTTCCACCCAGCAATGGTCGGCGTAGTTCCGCCTAGCGGACAGACGAAAGATCAATCCAGTCGGTTATTTGATCCCTCCAGCCAGGCTCAGCCAAGCAGCCGAGGCAATAGAACAATGGAGTGGCGGTCTTATTCGCGTTCATCAGCAGTTTTCTTTCTCACGATTATTTTGATTTTTGTGTGTCAATAATAACTCCAGTCACCAGTAAACAGTCACCCAGAAACGTGGTGTACTACCATATTAATGACTTTTCATGATGATTTTTAATTATTTAAAAACATTGTTGACATTCTGAGCCTTTAGGCTAAACTTGGGGTCGCTGAGAACGAATCTGCAATCAGAATTTCTCTATCACGAAAAATAACGAAAAAAATCCAGCTGTTGATCTTCCGGCAACCGTTAACAGTCATCCTGCAATGCGGCCGAAACACTTCCAAGCCAGACACCCATCTCGAATGACAACAACGCCAAGCTGTGAGAAACCATCCTGCACTGCGGCGCTAGGTTTAGAGAAGATGCTCTGCAAGACCCGCTGCTCTGTAGACCAGAGCATGATGGCTAATTTACTTGAGGGAGGATAAACTTGAGAACTTTCCCCTCCAGATGCGCCCCCTCCTGCCACTCTATACGACTAAGGCTACCTACTGTAACATCGACCCAAATACAGACCCTAGAGGTCCATATGGGCGATTATTGAAGTGATTGTAATACTTGTTTTGTTTTTTTTTAATAAAAAATTTGAATTTGAAAAATTTGAATTTGAATCTAATACAACGTACGGGATTTTTTCAAATAAGTGAGTTTCTCTGGCGCCCCTTGTATTATTTCTTGTTCTAATTAATGATAACTTATTTCAATTCATTACCTGTCTCCAAATTACTATAGTCATTGTTCAAGTCAAATTCTTCACTTGAATGAGATCCATCTCGATCAGAAATGAAGCTACATCTCTGCTCCACTTCCAAATCCTGTAAAAAAGAAAGGCAAAGTATTAATTTGATCACTTATTCTTATACAAAATCAACTACCACTTCTATCACTAAGGTATCATCTCGGTTCAAACGGAGATATATCAGCTGTTCATATACTGTACATATTTGATGTACATATACTGTCTTCCTCAGTTCCTCTGAATTTATTATTAGTAGGGCTATACTCCCAGATTAATTTTTCTCTCTCTGAGTTTTAAGTTTTATTTTTGGTGTCATGTGAACTGTATTGTATTGTTTTCCTCTTTTTGCTTACAAAAGGAATTGCATATATGCTACAAATGAATTACATTATGTTACTAAATTTTACTATAATTACATATGTACAGTGAATTGTAGATTAATAATTACATGAATCATCTCTTTTTCTTTTGAGTTTTTAAATTATTATGAATTCATTCTAGTTTTTCTACTCTCTTAGTATTTCACTCTTCTTCTTTTCGGATTGAAAATTTTATTATTTTTTTTTCTAGTTTTTCATACATTCCATATGTTTCTTTTTTCTTTATTATATTTTTTCTATTTTCGACTGTATCTCAAGCCACTAATTATAGCCGACTGATTACTCGTTGCCATCGCTCAAACTATTTAGTTTGGCTGGTAACGCCAATGATAATATTATAATCGATGTTTAAATGGAAAATATTTTAATTTTAAGTTTTTGTAATGTATTGTATATGAACATTTTTTCACATTTGTAAAGTTGTGTTTAATGATTTTGGCAATAAATATTTCTTTCTTTCTTTCTTTCTTTCTTTCTGTTCGTTTAAACCACATCATGATAAATGCGACCATAGCCTGGTTAAAGAGGTCGACCGACCGTCAAAAATACTCAAAAACAAGGACGATTTTTTTAATGGATAATAATTATCTTATTTACTCTAAGATAGTAATGTTATAGATATAGTTATTCACTCTTCACTTGATAAACAGTATTCTTGATTATTATTATTGAGGAGGAGTAGGTGGAGGAGGAGGAGTAGGGTGAGGAGAAGGAGGTGAAGGAGGAGTAGATGGAGGAGGAGGAGGGGAGGAGGAGGTGGAGGAGGAGGAGGAGAAGGAGCAGGTCGAGGAGGAGGAAGAGGAGATGAAGGAGAAGGAAGAGGAGGAGGTGGAGGAGTTGAGGAGAAGGAATAGTTAGAGGAGGAAGAGTACGGTGAGGGAGAGGGCGGTGAAGTAGGTGGAGGAGGAGGAGAGGATGAGGAGGTGAAGGAGGAGAAGGTGGAGGAGAAGGAGCAGGTCGAGGAGGAGGAATAGTTAGAGGAGGAAGAGTATGGTGAGGAGAAGGAGGTGAAGTAGGTGGAGGAGGAGGAGAGGATGAGGAGGTGAAGGATGAGAAGGTGGAGGAGAAGGAGCAGGTCGAGGAGGAGGAGGAGGAGTAGGTGGAGGAGGAGGAGGAGGAGTAGGTGGAGGAGGAGGAGGAGGAAGAGTAGGGTGAGGAGGAAGTGTAGGGTGAGAAGGAGGTGGAGTAGTAGGTGGGGGAGAAGGAGGAGTAGATGAGGAGGTGAAGGAGGACTAGGTGGGAGTCGATGAGGAGAATGGTGGAGGGTTGAGGAGGAGGTGGTGGAGGAGTGAATGAAAATGGAGGAGGAAGAGCAGGAGGAGGAGGAGTAGGTGGTGGAGGAGGAGGTGGAGGAAGAGAAGGAGGGTGACTAGGAAACTGTCCCGAATATGTTTCCTATTGCTCAAGCTGAGGGGACAGGTGATGGAGTCATATCTGATCATGGTGTATCATGCACTTTTTCACCATAATCTCTACACTTTTTCACATGCACTATGGTTCACTCTTGTGGGGTCATTCAACCAAGATTGTGGACATACTGAAGCTGCAAAAACGGGCTGCTAGGATTATAACTGCAAGCGAACATCATGCACATTGCAAGCCCATTTTTGTTAGGCTGGGTATCCTAACAGTAGTCAGCCACTTCCTTTTTCTCTGCCTTATGTATATCAAGAAGAATCAACAAGATTTGTTGACTCGGACTGATGTATCATCATCATCATCATCATCTTATTCAAAGAGTTTGACAAATTTACGACAGAACTTGAGTTTGGGCCTAGCCAAACTTAGCATTAAACACTGGTGTGCCTTTTGAATGCTTGCTATCATCAGATATAACACCAGGCATCGAGTGCTGTTTGACACACCCAGGGTGCGCCTCCAGAAATCGAGGGTCTGCTACAGAAGTGCAGCTCTCTGCTACTTCAACAGGAGTGAAGCAGTTGGATACCAGCAAGATCGAGAGGGTTGTGACCGGATTTTTGAGAGCCAGGGCTTATAAAGTCCAGGAATTTTTAAACGATGACCTGTCTCAAATACTATCTGGCTAATTTGCCAGTAAGTCAAAGAGCAAGGCCTTAGATGTTAACTGTGCTTTATCTTGATTGCTGCCATCTTGATAAATTATGGTCTTTGTTGTTTTGACTTTTATTGTGACAATGACGCCATTAATTCCACAAGTGTGGGTAATGGATGAAAAAGGTGTGAAGTATGAGTAGTTCTTATAAATTACAATTAAACATTAGGCCTAGGTACTTACTTGAGATTCCATAATGCAGGTAGTGAATGAAAAAGTTTCTGAGATTATTGGAAGAGGTGGAAAATTTAACAATCCACTGTTACTCTACTATTTAGAAAGCATAATTGCTCTGCTATGCTCTGCTAGAACAAATTGACATCAGTAAAATTGTAGCCTCTAGTTCAAACACATGATCCGAGAAAACCTGAATACAGCAATTGCCTACACATTACAGTGTTGTTCTATTCTTTTTTTGTTATCCAGATCCTCTTGAATTCTCTTGTTTTGTCACTTTTCCACTTGAACACAGCCCATCTATGTTTTCAACAAAACCACTAAATAAAAAATAAAAGTGAGGTTATGAGCTTGAATAAAAGTGAGGTTATAAGCTTTCTTAACGTAAACACAAGTCACTCTCGGTCTCAGTCAGAACCGTATTGCGCATGCG